>NC_060886.1:17443107-17743107 GCF_014805685.1 Silurus meridionalis
AATAAATTTGCTGTCAGGCAGTCAAAAACCCTGAGGATGCTCATGGAGACAAATGTAGAAAACCACATGTTTTTGAGTAATAACACGTCATTCTCATTCAGATGATTAACTCCTAATAATACCTCAAGATATCAAGCACAACACCCAAATCTGGACAGAAGGACATCAACAGTGGGTCTTCACAACACATTTATAATAATATGTTTAACTAGCAGTGCTAAAGGATATATATGTGGCTCATTTTAGATCTTTTTTTTCTGTAGTATGTGTCTCTAGAAAGAAAAGAGAAACACTCAATCTGCATTCTTGGTTGAGACCGGATGACTATATTGCAAGTTTGTAGTGAGCCTTAACAAGCTTTACATTAACAAACTTTAAGACATTTTGAAGTGTTATAAACATTTGAAATATGTAGTTTCTGTATCTATTTTATAGATGTACCTGGATCTGGAATCTCTATGTTTGAATTAAATGTACTGTAACATAATAATCTTATTCCTAAACTCTCTGCCTCTTATGATATTTTCATCTTTAAAAGTCTCTATAATTTTTTAAATAAACCATCTATAAATCCTCCAGCATTCCTTTAACAAAGATTTACAAATGTGTTTTAAGGGCCCAATGTTGGTAGCTTTCCACCGCTGGTAGCATTATCCCTTAAATATATATGTTTGTGTATATATAATACACAAATCGCTAATGCTCTCATATATACATGTATATTTGAGGGGTAATTCTACCAACATAGAGATATGCATACACTATATATTTGTATAGTTTTTCTTCAAAATTTGGGCAGACAAAGTTAGAATCTTATGAGGACTGTGAAGGCCCAATAAACCCATTGCAAGTTTTATGTTTTGTAATGGTGTCTTCTTTAAGCTATGGTGGATTAACGATGCCATCTGGTGTTCTCAGCATCTCAGCAAGGCCACCTGGATCTGCACAGTCCTCATTTTGTAAGGGATGCCACAACATGAAACAGGAAACATTCTTATAATGAAGTAATCTATTTTACACTTCACTGGAAAATAATAATGCAATGCTGATGAACTACTTTATGCGTGGCAACAAGGCAAAAGCTTACATGACAAACATAAAAGAGTGATCTGAGTGAGTGAGCGAGAAATGGAAACAAAACTGTGTGGATGAGGTTTGTTGGTAAGAAGTGCTTTACATTTCACGTCCTCAAAAATAACAGTGAGTGTCATGAAAGATTCAGTCAAAGAGACAGGACAGAGAACGAGAGAGGCATAACACAAAGGTCGTTTGCACCCTGCGGTTTAAGGTCAGTCCTTACATCACTAGTCAGAGCACTCATTTTCTTAATATGCCGCATCTGGGGAGTATCATAGGAGGCAGCTCCATGGAGCGAAGGCTTGGCCTCCACCTACAAAGCGCAGTGAGATGGTAGGGTGACAATTATGAGAATGACAGGACAAAAATGGACAGTAAAAAGATGGGATATGTAGAAACGGAACAACATGAGGATGATTATGTTACTGGAATGAGGATGGTGACACGGTTAAGTGTACAAGTTAAATGTATCTAAAGGTAACCAGAGCCATGGTCACAGGACAGTCAATGGTCACATAGACAGCATTAGACATTGCTATTAATGCTGGCTAGTAAGAAAAGCGCAAAATAAGCATTTAATACTAGAACCACAACTATTACTAGAACAATAAAAATATATTTCACATAACTTGGAACAAGGAAGTTGTTATGGTACAGCACATAGAAAAAGCAGAAGATGAATTAGGATAATATAATGGCTGAAAGTAGCGGCAAGTTAAATTACCAGACTGGTAAGCTTGGACACTTCAGTGGCCAAGTTGATATCAGGACGATTGACCAGTGATCCTCCACGGCTGGCCTCCTGACGAGCCTTGTCACGGTAACCCACCTATAAACAGAGCAAAATACTTGATTCCTTGAGAAGTAGCTGTCATGACTCTCTAGTCATTGAGCATAAAAAAGGTTCACTTTGTTATTTGGAAATTGCAAATTTAAACCCTGACAATGTAACAGACATCTGTGGCCTGAAGTTAAAAGGTCCAAATTAACTGTGTTCTCTGGTTAGGAGAAATGTCATATCACAGCATCACTAGCCAATCATAGGCAACTGTGAGAACGTGTGTGTAAAGAAGGGGTGATAGGCATTTCCTCCAAATGTGTTATGTTGCCACAACAAAACCAGGTGTCTCAGAGGAAGCATGACTTAGACTTGTTCCTGGTTTGTAGCAAGTACTTATAAATATTAGAAATTATTAGTTACTAACTGTCTGAATGTGACTAAATGGTTGTCACTTTAAAGACATCACCACTTATCTGATAGAACCTCTCAGATTAGTTTGGAGACATTTTTAGGATTATAGCACATGCCAGACATCATTCCTTTTACAACCAAAAAGTTTTTTGCATGATTAACACAAGATAGTCTAAAACACAGTAGAAATTACCTCACTAATGAGCTTGGCAGCCTGGGTGGCCTTCAGGATGTCAGGGCGATCAGCAACAGATGTATAATGCAACTTGGCTTTAGCTTCTTGTTTATAGTTGATCTGCCAAAGATAGAGACCAAAGGTAAACCTACTACATACATATTAAATTACAACTAGAAATATTACACTCTAAGAAAAATGTTTCTGCAAAAGGATGACTAATGGATTACTGTGGAAATATTTTCTGAATGAAAACCCATTCTCACTTCAGGTTTCAAAACTTAATTGCCTTAGCAAAAAATAAAAAACTGAAGAATACTATACAGTGCAAGATTAAATTCTTTAGCTCATTGGGTGAAAAAGAAAGACTTACTGTTTAATTTTTTCATGACAAACAGACTTACATTGCTCTGGTTCTTGGCCACATCCATGGCATGTTTCACATCGGGAGGTACAGTCATATTGTTATACTCAGACTTTCCTCTCGCCTTCTCGAACTTCGCCTTGTACAGTTTCTGTGGCAAGATTTAATTAACTTTAATGTCTTTTAAATCCTAATCAATTTGTATAATTAAGAACACTTAAGAATAGCACTTACAGAACTTGTCATTTTGCCCACTGTTTTGCTGTGAAGTGTGTCACGGGTCTCAGGCAGGGTGGTGAAAGAGCCAGACTGGCGAGCCTTCTTGCTGTCCAGCTTGTATTTGCTCTGCAAAGGAATGCTTACATCTTTAGTTTAAATTAATCAGCTATTTTCCCCTTGTTTATAACTTAATATCAATCCTTTTTTCATAAATATAAATTTCATGTATGCATCTACACAAAATTCCTTTTACTACCTCAGAAACCAGCCCAGACACTGATTTTGCATGGAGGATCTGAGGAGTATCATGAACAGCATGGTAGTGTCCTCTGGCCTCTTGATACTTTTGCTTGTATTTGATCTGTTGCAAAACCACAAAGATTTAATATAGTATGAAAAAGCAAATTTGTTACATTTACAAGTTACCATATAAATGATCTCGCACGCACGTCACTGGACAGCTCAGTGTTCTGCTTGGCCAGAATTGTGTACTTATCGTCAGTAACAGGCATAACGCAACCTTTCAGCATCTCCTTGTCGTACTTATATTCAACCTATAAAGGAGAATATTTCATTCAGTCTCTTTATTTTATGTAAAACCAATGATAAAAGATTGTAGTGTAGGTCAATCAGCACTTACATCACTCTGCTGGTAGTTGATTTTGGCGGCATGGATAAAGTCAGGTCGGTCCACAGTCCAAATCCACTTATTCTTGGTTGCCTCATACTTCTTTTTGTAGTCAAGCTAAAGTAGAGAGCCACACAAATGTTTAAAGACATTCCTTATATGATTATATCTCTATAAAATAAGAGATGATTTCAGAAATGTGCTAAGAGTAATGTAAGAACTTACATTACTGATGTTCTGGTAGGCCTCCTTGGCAGCCCGGATGTCAAAAGAATCAGGAGCCATGTTGATCTGAGCTTTGTTTTTCTCATATATTTCCTTATATTTTATCTGTGAATAAAACAGCAATGTGAGTGTCATGCAAAATAAAAAGTGATTATGTGGATTAACAGATTGTTCAACAAAAAAATATTCAAGACTTACATTGCTGGTCATTTCTTTGACCTTCTTCATGTGCAAATTCAGAGGAGTGTCATGGCCAAGTGTGTAGCCTTTAGCCTTATTCTTATTGTACTCCATCTTGTAAATAATCTGGTAAGAAAATTATCAAAATATTATAGATTGTAGGAAGCAGCAGATTGAACAGACTATACAGAAACCTCATAAAGAAATGTATAACATCAAATAGTTGAGCAAAGAATGGTGAGGCCTTACATCGCTGATCTTTTTGCTACGCTTGTGGACCTGGTGCTCTGGGGTCTCCAGAATTGATGTGAACTTTGACTTGAGACGCTCATATTGTGACCTGTAATTCCACTAAGAAATTAGAAAAAAATCACAAATGTCAGAGACTAGAAATTGTCATAAACAGTATGTTAAAAATTAATTTGATGAATATAATGAGATGTTTAGCACAAAGATGTGATGGAATTGCCAGGTATTTTAGTGGAAGTATTAGTGGATCTGTTATGTATTTTTACTATGCCCAAAACTAGAGCTGATATCTTGTAAACTGACACAAGCTGTGGTTTGGCAAGTAAAATATTATTAGAACACAGCAAAAAGCAAGCAACTGTTTTCCATTATTAAGGAATATATAACATTAAACTTAAACACAAACATTAGACAAAATGAACATTCATGAAAATGCAGGCAATGATGTATATGTTGCCAGTTTTCCCTGGTCTCGTATTTGTTCTGCTATTATAAGGTTAATCAGCCTTTAATATTGCACATCACAGTTTTTAACTACAAAGTACTCAGTAGAGTCAATAGAGTTTAATTAATTTCCTCTATGAATCGCTAAATGATGGACTTAATGCAATGCACAGGCTGGATAGAATGAATATGCATATGAATCATCTCACACTTTCCACACCGCTTAATGCACCATATCAGGGTTCAGTAGGTACGTTATTTAAGCTGTGGTTGATGATGAAGCATAAAGTAATTATGGTAAATCATTTGACCAACAAAAATTAGGATGGATGAAGAATGGAGGTATTAAGTTTCCAGGAGCCTGCGGCACTGCCTGCAGGCAGATGGTTACCTTGCTCCACATGCTAGTGTTGTACATGGCGTTCAAAAGGTCAGGACGAAGCAGCTCATTGCAGCCGCTCTTGAGCAGCTCTTTGGCTCTGATTTTGTACTTGTACTGTTTACAGAGAAGACATACACACATACACACACAGGTCATGCAACAGGGTAAAAGGAGAATGCACAAGGGGATCTCACAATCCAGAGAGTGGTTTGCTCTTATATCAACCTGTCAGGTCCAGATAGGTGCCATAAATGTGATCAAACATAAAGGAAATGCTGAACCACTAGTTGTATTACTGGCACTATGTATAGTAGTATTAAAGAATTAATCAGCAAATGTACTGTCTGGAGTGTACAGATTGCACACACTCAAAGAACCCACTGAGGGTCATTTGTGAGGCACAGTAGCAGAAACCTATGCATCATCCAGCAGATCTGAGACGACCTCATGCTCGCAACCTGTGGTCGAACAATCTGGAGCTGGAGGGCTTTACCTGGCTCATCTTGTTGACCTCTTTAGCCAAGAGGTTTCTAGGGTCATCTACAACTATGGTGTACTTATCCTTAGTCTTCTCATAGGCTGCACGGTAGGATCTCTGCTCAGAACATTAGAGGGAGAATAAAAAAACTGCTGCCTCCAGTTTAACATTCAACCAGGAGATAGATGCTTTATATTCATCCATGGGAAAGAAGATTTTACAATGGCATGTAAATAGAATAGCACACTGTTTCAGGAAAAAAGGCATCAGCAATATATTTGTCCTGAAATTTACCTTTACACCTGTTTCCACTTTAGATGCAGAGAAAGAAACCATGTTAAGCATTTATATACAACAATCATGTAATTTCTAACTTTTAATAATCATTCAGTGTTGCTATTATTTTATTTAATTAATACATTATTAAAAAAAACTTACATCATTGGAGAGGGCAGAAGCATTTTTTGCCGCTGCGAAGAAAGGTGTGTCACTCGTGTACCTAAAGTTGCCTTTGTTCTTCTCATATGATGCTTTGTACAGTCTCTGTTAGCAAAATAAGAGTATGTAAAAAAAAAAGTATAATCAATAGCAATACTGCGTAAGCCTATATATTGTATTTCATGCTTTTTGTAATACAATATATTTTGGATGATGTTTCCTTGAATTCAATTTTCCACTTAATTATTCTGTATATTGTAATCTATTTATTCCATTTTAGGGATATTTATTTAATTAAAGTTGACTGTGCTGTTTATGTGATGTGAATTTTTTTATGTTTAAATGTTTGGATATAAATAATTAACCTGAGCATCTGATTAAGCATTTCAGTGTACATATTTCTTGACATTCTCTGTAATAGAAAAAACATATAAGGAAAACAAACAAAATTTCAGTCTAAGTGTTTTACCTCACTGTACAGTGCTTTGTTATTCTCAGCTTGCTTTAATAAAGGTGTGTCCCAAACATAGCAGCCAATGCCTTTGAGCCAGTCCAGATCCTCTTTGTATTTAACCTGTCATTTAAAGAAAGAAAACAGCATGTTTGAAGGTCCTTTCAATGGCGTTTCTCATTATATATAAAATATAACTTGCACTCACATCACTGATGCAATCTCGCACAATCTTGCTGTGGAAGAATTCAGGACGATCCGGGATAGACTTCCATGTTCCCAGAGAGCTGATGTATTTCTCCCTGTATATAACCTGTAAAAAAGAGTCAAAAACACTGAAAGATCGCCAAACCAAAGTTTATAGCATTTAAAATATGAGAGAAATGTTGTTTTTTTTTTTTTACAAACCTCGCTAATGTCATCTCTGACACGTTTAGCACATTTAATGTCCAGCGCATCCTTAGTGCTGTGGTAGTGTCCTTTAGCTAACTCAAAAGTCTCTTTATAGCGCAGCTAGAAGGAGAAACAGACATCAGTTCTACAGAAGCAAGAACAGACTATGAAACTGTAATAGAAATCAAGAAATACTTACATCACTGGAATTAAGGTAAGCCTTTTTGGCACGGATTAGGATGGGTGTGTCATGGATAGGAGTGTACTTATGCTTCATCTTCTCATACTGTTCTTTGTACTTGTTCTAGAGGTAATGAAGGTGCATGATAATATAAATAAAACGTATGTATATGTTTTATGCGTATGTGTGTATATACATATACGGTTAAAACTATCCCACTAGAAACCTTACCTCACTGTACACCACTTTCATAGATCTGGCATGATCCAGGATAGGGGTATGAAGCTCTGGAGTGTAGAAGGCTCGTTCTTTGGAGGCCAAATCAGTGTACAACCACTATAAAATTAAGACAATATCAAAACTCTTCACTGATACAGTTTCTCACAAGAACAATAAACACAAAATCTCTGAAAGCTGCCATGTCTTCATAAAATATAATAGATACTTCACCTTATTGCTAAGGTTCTGGGCCCACTTGGCTCTTTTGAATTCAAGAGCATCACCAGTAGTGCTGCACTGAGTCTTCTGCACATTTCCAGCAGCTCTGTACACCAACTAAAGATAAAAGGTGAAAACATTGCTTTGAAGGTTAGTCTGTCGCAAGATATATTAAAAGATATCTGAAGTGTTATGAACTCATACTCACATCACTAATGTGTGTCTTTAGTTCAGTCACACGCTTGTACTCTGGTGTGTCTAGAACCACAGAGAAGTTGGAAAAGTTCTTCTTGGCGTCAACATCATAGGAAGTCTTGGGGGTGAAAGTAAAATATCATTAAACACAAAATATCGCAATGAACCAGTTTCATAGTGCAAGCATTGTAGAAAAGAAGATTAATCAATTTCTAAATGAATAGTTACCCTGAATTTGTTGATTGAACGGATGCGAACCATCTCAGGAGAATCAAACACAAAGCAACCAATGCCTCTCAGCCAGTGAAGATCCTCTTTGTATTTCAGCTTTAAGAAATACAGGCATACACAGTTAACACAAAAATACATTATTATATGCTACAGTAGATCATGTGATGCATGAAAGATTTATTTAAAAAAAAATTCAATCATTTATTGCAGAATAATTCCCTGATTTAAGGACATCACTTTTTTCATATGAATCTGGTGCTATTAAATAAAATACTAAATATGAATCCAAAATGTCATGTAGGTCTGAAGAGGATAAACAATTCATACATCACTGTTGATCATATTGACATGAGCGCAGTGCAGCAGCTCTGGTGTAATTGGCATTGGCAATAGGGTTCCTCTGCTGCTGTAGTACTTTTCTTTATAACAAACCTGTTGAGAATCAGCATGAGAATGTGAAATTAGAAACTTTGACAGAAGTGATTCAGGTATTGCTTTTAGTTTCTTTAAATGGCTGCTCTTTAACTTTTAGAATAGAATTAATGCAATAAACTGCTGAATGAACAAAACAGCCATGCTTTACTCACATCACTGATGGCTTCCTGGGTGGCCTTAACCTGTTTGATCTCAGGAGTGTCATACACAGAGTGAATCTTGTCCTTTTCCCTCTCATACTGGGCACGGTAAAGTCGCTAAAAGAAGAATATACAGATAAAATATTATACTGTGTTACTTCTGCTCATATAGTTAGTGTCTTACTGTAGATGCTGAAAGTTTGCCTTACTTCATTCATGACCTGGTTGGCCTTTCTTATTGTGACAAAGTTGACACCATTTGGATCCAGTTGGTAATCCTTGGCTTTTGTGAGTTCATAAGCTTCCTTGTATTTCACCTTCAGGATACAAACAGAGGGCCGGTTTGCAAGACATACTGGTAATATCAGCTGAAAATACCTTAGTTATGGAGTTTGCTGTGGTGCCTTCTTACATTGCTGGTAGTAATGTTGTTGGTTTTGGCTTGCAGGGCAAGTGGAGTGTCAAAGGGAAGAGAGTAGCCAGTGGGCATAAAACTCTTGTTTGCTTCTTTGTAGATGATCTAGACAGAAGATAAACATGAAAAAATACAGATTTTGCACAACAGATAAACATGCAACCAGGATTATGAACAACTGGTGAATAGAAACAGTTAAAAAAGGAATCTACAAAAAAATCTTACATCACTCTGGATGTAGTTGGCCAAACGAGCCCTTTCAGTCTCCACAGTCTTGGCAGGAGCAGTGTTTGTTCCTTTCACATTGGTAACATAGTCATGACGATAGTTGAGCTAATAATGCAAAAGATAGTAGTTAAGGGTCTTTACCTCATTAAAAGATTGAGTCAAGTTGAAGGTCTGTTTAAAATAAACAGGATATTCACTATTGATATTTTAGTTGCATTTTTAAAAACCTTACATCACTCAGGTTTTGAGCGCTCTGCTTGCATGTCTCATACACTGGGGTCTCTGTTACCACAGAGAAGTTCTTAAATTGTTCAATTCCTTTAGCTCTGTATAGGTTCTGAAACAGGCAAATAGAAAAGTTTTAATAAATGTGTACAGAAGCATGTGAGCCATGATATAGTGAGTAATTGTATTCTTACCTCACTCTGAAGCTTCATGGACTGCTTGCACCGCAGAATTTCAGGAGTATCCCATGCGTAACATCCAATACCTTTTATCCAACTCAGATCATCTTTGTAAAAGATCTGCCAGAAAAACAATAACAAAGACACGTGCAATGTTATGCAAAAACTGCTTTGATTTCAATCAGCAGTTATTTAAAATGGAAGTTACTTTACTGGTTTGTAAATTTTCAGGTTTGAGGTCAATAACATCCCAGGAGGTATTTGTAATCCTTGTGTAAACCAGAATGATAGCAGTACACTGAATTCTATCATTAAATTATACTGTATAAATTTACTGAATCAAACCCTCCGATGCTATATGACAAAACAAAAAGCTGGAAAATATTGTATATAAAGTGCATTTACTCACATCACTCAGCTGCTCGTTGACTTTGCGGGCATGTACATAGACCTGCATGTCAGGCAAGCAGATCCACTGATGCAGGTATTTACGATAGTCCACTCCACTGACCATTTTCTGGGTGTTGCGGGCAGACACTACATCAAGCATATCAGCAGGCACATGGATTTTGGCTTTTGTCTTTTCCCAGTTTTCCCTGTACAAGCGCTGTGGAAGAACATAGAAAAAAAAAAAAGTAATAAAACTTAATTTTATAAATGCTATGATATAAAAAAAAACCCTACTAGATTATATTTAAAATTTATCACATACATCAAGATTGAGTTTTCCAGCTTTGATACATCTGGCAGTGGCTGGGTCATCCTCCAGACACTTAGGCAAGCTGTATAGGGCCTTAAACTTCTCATAATCTTCTCTGTATTTCACCTGTACGGAAAAAAGATCACAATATATTCAATACGTATGTCCAAAGCATTTTTTTAAAGGTGGTGAAGCAGTGTAGAAATCTACTCACTTTGCTCTGGAGGACCTTTTGTTGTTTGGCATGGACCAAAGCATTAGAGTCATGAGGAATGCTATAGCTTTTGGCTTTGATTCTATCCCAAATGGCAGAATAGGTTTTCTGTGGATGAAAAGACAGTGTTTTACAGATTCTAAGTCTAATAGCATAAATTGAATATAAAGCATTTTAACATTTGTTTACTTCAGACTTACAGAGCTGTAAAGTTGTTTCAAGTTGAAGCACCTTGCATAATCATAAGTATCCAATACAGTAGTGTACAGGTGCTTCTCTTTATGGTAGGCCTCTCTATAGTTCAGCTGTGAGTGAAATACAGATAATACAGCATATTAGCATTTGAATGTGCAAAAAAACAACCACACAATGTTTATTACAAAAAAAAAGGATGAAGTAATTGACTGAAATACCTCACTGGCCCAGGTGTGGCCCAGTATAGCAGTCACATACACAGGAGTGTCTGTCACAATAGAGTAGTTACTGAACTCTTTCTTGGCATCTGCCTTGTACTTCATCTGTTTAAAACAATTGCAATAGGTTTGAATGAGCAAATATTAACAAGAACAATAAATCACAGAATAATTTAAGGTCTACTCACATCACTCTGAAGCTCATAAGACTTCTTGGCACGCACAATTTCCGGTGTGTCCCAGACATAGCAGCCAACACCCTTCATCCAGTTCAGGTCATCTTTATAGAACACCTAAAGAGAAAAAAATGAAACAACCCAATTTTACTGCTGAAACAGAAACAGTTTAATGCATGTCTGATTTGGATGAGCTTCCTTGATAACCCACATCACTTAGGATCTCGTTGGCCTTGCGTGCATGGATAGCATCATTCTGTTCTGGATGGCACGTCCACTGGTGTAGATAGGTGCGGTACTGAACATCACTTAAGATGTTTTGGCATTTTTTGGCTACCACATGGCTAATCATGTCATGTGGAATGTGGAGCTTGGTCTTGGACATATGATAATCCTTATGATAGTTTCTCTGTAGAAAAGCACAGGAAGATCATGTTATAATACATAGCATACGAAACATGATACTTAATCTCTCAATCATTTTGAGATTACATATGATCTAAAAATCTAAAATGTGATGTAAGTATATGCACTACTGTTAAGGGGCAAACTTACCAAATGTTTCATCTTTTCTATTTTACCAGAGTGGACCACCTCAGGGAAGTCAACCAGAGTGTTGGCCATGTAATGACCCTTGGCTTTCTCATGGGCATCGTGGTACTGAATCTGCGGAGTTTAAATGCAATTAATTAACAAATGCATACACATGACTTTATTAATGCTGGATTAAAATGAATTATGAATAAATCACACAAACTGAACAGACACTTACATCACTGACAACATTTCTGTTTTTCTTAGCTGATACAAGTGGCAAGTACTCGTGGTTCAGTTGATATCCGGTGGCTTTAGCTTCATCCCAGCCAAGCCTGTACAGTTTCTGTATTAAATATAATCATTTTCTGTATTAAATATAATCATAGGTAGATTATCACAACAGAAACTTCCAAGCACACGCCTATCTTTAGTTATGAGCGTGAACAACCAGGAGTTAATTACCTCACTGATGTTCTTTGCAACATCTCTGGAGTGTGCCAGTTGTGGTGTATCTTCAGCTCCAATGTAGTGGCCCTTCTCCAGGTTGAACGATTCTTTGTATTTCAGCTAAATAACAATAACACAGATTAAAAAACAGATTTAAAAATGTCAAAGAAATTTAACTTAACTCAAAAATCTAAAATTTTAAAAATAATATTTACTTAAGCAGTATGAGAAATAATTCAGGTTAAATGAAAATAAAAAACAGGAAGCAATTCATATAATAATTATTTAATAAGCAATTCATTACCATTTTTGAGAAGTTTACTGAACCAAGTAAATTAACATTCATTTTCAATTAATCCACAAATTTAAATGTATCTTGACAAACAGCGAATAGTAGATTATAATGATGAATGATTATCTTTAATGAAATTAAACTCTTACATCACTGAGATTGAAGGCATTAATCTTGGCCAAGATAACTTCAGGTCGATCCACAATATTTGTGAACTTGGCAAAGTTGTCCTTCGCATCTTTCTTGTATACTCTCTGTTTGGAAAAAAAAAACAAAAACAGGCATTGCTTGATATCTATATGTTTCTTTAGCATGGCGCATGACAATTTCAAAAACCCTTTTGACTTACATCGTTAAGGATCTGCTGAGCTTTTCTGACTTTGACATGATCAACAGAGTCTGCTGCCACCCATCCACAGCCACGGATCCATTCCATATCTGCCTTGTAGACATTCTGAAAAAGGAGTAGTCATATATTTAAAAGTAATTTTGGTGGCCACCAGGTTATCCTCAGTACCAATATTTACAGGCTTATAGATTTTTTTTTTTTTTTTTTTCTAGAGTGTAACACTTACATCACTGGCAAGATCATAGGCTTTGCGAGCCTGAATAACATCATTCTGATCGGGCAGGCAGGTCCAGTTGTGCAGGTAAGTTCTGTAGTTATCGTCAGTGACTTGGATCTGGCACTTCTTGGCTAATTCAAAGGCCAGCATATCTACGGGGAGGCAATATTTGGTCTTGGATTTTTCGAAATCCTTCTTGTACAATGCCTCACTAGCAATCTTAGCAGAGTTTATTGCCAGCATGATCAGTGGGTCATCCTGGACACAGCGAGCGCCAATATGGTGGCCAAGTTGCCTACGATATCCCTCCAAGTAGTTGTACTACAAAAAAAGAGTCAGAAATGTTTGCAAAAATTAAGTAATACAAAATTTTATATTTAAAATGTAATAAAGTATTTACTGTATGTGTAAAAAACAAAAAACATTTAAACTTTAAGGTCTTGCAGGTCCTTCTTTACTTACCTTGCTCTGTACTTTGGTGGTGGCTATGCATTGCTTAATAGGAACAGCATCTCCAGGCATGAAATATGATTTAGCTTTTATCTTCTCCCAGTCGTTTGTGTAGAGATGCTATAAGTAAAAGATAAACCAATTGTATGTTATAATATAAATATATATAGATATGTTAATGTATGGATAGATATGGTATTCATTTGCATTTGAAAGAAAAATCTCTCTTACTGGATGTACATTCTTGGCAGCCTCCCTCGCTGTGGCCAGAAGTGGGGTGTCTAACATTGTGTATTTGATCTTATCATTGTGCCAGGCCTCACGATAGCTTGCCTGAAAGATAAATTATCAGATATAGTGAATTCTTATACAGGATCGCAAAATATCAAATGCCACGACAGACAAACGACTATATCATTCTTTTAGCAATATGTCTTAATTAAACAGTTATTAATCCATTTCAAACTACATTAATAGTTTTTTATAATTACAGTACGAACCAGACTAATATCTTTGAATTGTAAAAATATCATTCTCACCTCATTGAGCACATTTGCTGCATTCTTTGCACAAACAAGGTCAACTCTGTCAATGGGAGTTGTGTACTTCTGCTCATCCAGCTTTACACGGTAACCTCTCTAAAAATTAGAATAGAACAAAATTGTCAATTAAAACTTATTATCAACATTTACTATTTTAAAACATTAAACATTAGTTAATTGTCAGCTTTCAAAGTGCTATGAAATTTTTTTTTTAGGGACTTACCTCAGCCAGGACATTTTGGGCATTCTTCACCTTGATGACTTCCAGAGACTCATGGGGGCTCCATCCACATCCTTTCAACCATTCTAGATCTGCCTTATATACCGCCTAGGAGGAAGTATCAAACCAGGTCAGCTACAGCCAAACAACTTGCTATCAACTGCTTATTTAAGCACTTGTGGCCTATAAACATTTATAGTTCCTCAGTAGGTATCTACTTACATCACTGCGCAGCTCATAGACTTTCCTGGCCTGGACAACATCATTGGAGTCTGGCAGGCAGGTCCAATTGTGCAGGTAAGTTCTGTAGTTAAAGTCATTGACCTGGGTCTGGCATTTCTTTGCAAGCTCAAGAGACAACATATCTGCTGGAAGGTGGTATTTAGTCTTGGACTTGTTGAAGTCCTTCTTGTACAGGACATCACTAGCAATCTTAGCAGAGTTTATGGCCAGCACGGTCAGTGGGTCATCCTGGACACAGCGAGCTCCAATGTGGTGACCAAGTCGCATACGGTAACCAGTCTTGTATTTGTACTGTCCAAGATTTAAAAAAAAGTAAAAAAAAAAAAAAAAGAGGTAAAGTGAGTTTGCCATACATTTTATGATCAATATAAAATTAGATTTTTTATTGCATTTTTCTGTTTGCCTTACATCACTAGCAATGTCTCTAGAGGCTTTGGCCTTCAGTACAGCAACAGCATCCTCTTTGATCTGGTATGCTGTTGCCTTCTGTGAATCCCAGTCCTTGGTGTACAATCTCTGTTAATAAAATAAGGAGTCAGTAAAGATCAAACACTTAATTAAAATGTATATGGAAAGACAGAATGCATGGAAAGAATAGAAAAGAATGTTAAAATTCTACAGTTCACTTACACCGCTAACTGTGATAGCATTGGCCTTGGATAGAACAATTGCTGGTGTATCTGGCTGGATGTGGATTGTTGTTTTGTCTTTGTCCCATGCCTCTCTATATTTTCTCTGTGATTGGAGAAAAAAAAGAATTGCACCAAAATTAAGGACTGATTTGTGCAAGAGTTGTTTAATGCTTACATTTTGAATTTGTGGAACATATTGACATGGTACAGTGAATATTGTTGCAATACTCTGTACTCTGTATTTGATATACAGTGTATATATATATATATATATATATATATATATATATATATATATATATATATATATATATATATATATATATAAACATTACTTTATATTGTATTATGAGATAAAGATCATCTTACATCACTGAGGATATCAGCATTTTGTTTGGCCAAGATAATGGAAGGCAAGTCCAATGGACAGGTGAATGGAATCGTACTTGGATGCTGTTTGTATAGTTTATCATTTAGAATCTTCTGGGCATTCTTTACTTTAATTACATCAAGAGAACCTTCTGTTAACCATCCACATCCTTTAATCCACTCTAGGTCGGCCCTATATACAGCCTGGAAGGAAGATTAAAACTGGATCAGATGTCAACCTCTATAGTGCCAAACTTCTTACAAACTGCAGAAAGCAGTCAGGAATTCCTCAGAGGATTATATACTTACATCACTGCGCAGATCATAGACTTTCCTGGCCTGGGTAACGTCATTGGAGTCTGGCAGGCAGGTCCAATTGTGCAAATAAGTTCTGTAGTTAAAGTCATTGACCTGGATCTGGCATTTTTTGGCAAGCTCAAGAGACAACATATCTGCTGGAAGGTGGTATTTAGTCTTGGACTTGTTGAAGTCTTTCTTGTACAGGACATCACTAGCAATCTTAGCAGAGTTTATGGCCAGCACGCTAAGTGGGTCATCTTGGACACAGCGAGCTCCAATGTGATGTCCTTGCTGTTGTCTATAGCCAGCTTTGTACTTATACTGTGTTAAGAATATTACAATGAGAATCAACAGCGTAACTTTGATATTTATTTACATTAATTATGTACATCTGCTTAACTATGGTCACTTACATCACTGATGATGTCCCTGGAGGCCTTTGCAGATTTGACTGCAACAGCGTCTTTTGGCAGGTAATAGCCTTTCAGAAGGCTGTCAACATAAGCTTGACGATAGTATTTCTGGAAAATGGCCAAATGCATTGTTGAGCTAATGTAAATCAATCAATCAATTAATCAATCTATCAATCAATCAATCAAACAATCAATCAACCAACCAACCAATCAACCAATCAATCAGTCAATCTGTAGACTTAATAACACATTGAACTGCAATTTGCATGAAAATCATATCCACTTTAAAGAAACTGCACTTACAGCACTGTTGTTGAGTTTATTCTGCTTGCTAAGAACAATCTCTGGAGTGTCTGGCATAACGTGTATGTTGAGCTTTTCTTTATTCCAGGCTTCAACATATGCTCTCTGCAAAGAAATATAATACATAATATAGTTACTCATTAGTAAATAATTATTCACCTATTTTACAGTAAAATTAAGATCATCAAGGAAAAACATACCTGATCCATGACCTTAGCATTGGCTTGGGCAAGAGCTATTGGCATAGAGTCTGTTGTGCAAGTAAACTTGAAATTGCTTGGATGTTGACGGTAATTCCTTTCACTCAGGATTGAGCCTGCTTTTTTTACCTTCTCTACATCAAGAGACCCAATAGGAATCCAGCCTGTGCCTTTAATCCATTCCATATCAGCTTTGTAAACAGTCTGGTTTTAAATGTAAGAAGACAAGGAAGCAAAATAATCTTTATTAATAATAATTAATTTGATTATTCATATTTAATAAAGAACAAACTTGAACAAATATACCTTGTTACCCCCACTAAAAAAATACAATAAAAATAATAATAATAAATAAATAAATATATTTACATCACTACGAAGATCATAGACTTTCCTGGCCTGGACAACATCATTGGAGTCTGGCAGGCAGGTCCAGTTGTGTAGGTAAGTTCTGTAGTTGGCATCGTTGACCTGGATCTGGCATTTTTTGGCAAGTTCAAGAGACAACATGTCCACTGGAAGGTGAAATTTAGTCTTGGACTTGTTAAAGTCTTTTTTGTACAAGGCATCGCTGGCAATCTTAGCAGAGTTTATGGCCAGCATTAGCAGTGGGTCATCCTGGACACAGCGTGCTCCAATATGGTGTCCAACTTGCTTACGATATCCAGTTTTGTATTTGTACTAAAGAAAATGCAAGAATTTATATAAATAACATTTTGTCACTTTAAAATGTACCTTTAATAGTAAAATCATAAATGGTTTTATAGTTTGATGAATACACCTGGTAAACTTACATCACTAATGATGTCTCTGGATGCTTTGGCAGCTTTGATAGCAACTGCATCAGACTTAAGGTCATAGCCTTTCCTGAAGCTGTCTTCAACTCCTTGCCTGTAAAGTTTCTATTTTTTTCACAAAAATTCACTGATAAATATTATTTAATTGGACACAATACATTTTATAAACAGCTATGCAGAATAAAAATATTATACTGTAATGCATTAAAATAAAAAATAAAAATGAACAACTGATGCCCACCCTGCTGTTGATAATAGCATTGGCCTTTGAGAGCAGAATTTCTGGTGTATCTGGCTGAATATGGATCTTGACCTTATCAGACTCCCAGGCTGAAATATATTGACGCTGAAATAAAATTAAATGAAAAATTTAGCACAAGTAGTTTAATGGTAGAAAACATATAAGTACCAAAAAAAAGAAACAAGAAAATGCCACTAATTTATTAAACACTTAATCCTTTATCTTAAATGTAAATAAACCCAAATATAATCTCTATTATAGCAATTTAAAAAACAAACTGCTACCTTGAAGTTTAATGCAATGCAAAAACATTTGTGTTTTAAATTAAATGAACAAAAATCAAGCTATTTTAATCACCTGGTTCTTAATGTCAGCATTTGTTTTTGCCAAAACCATAGGCATAGATTGCATGTCTTGTGTGAATTTGAATATGTCTGGTTTCTGCCTGTAGAGGCGATCATTGAGAATATCTCCTGCTTTCTTTACTTTCATAACATCCAATGAACCAATAGGGACCCAACCAATGCCCTTCAGATCCTCAAGATCGGCCTTGTATACAGCCTGAGAAAAGAGAAAGCCAGCTTTAATGCTAAAACTTTATAGAAAAGAAACATTTAACAAGAACCTTTCAGACTTTAAGGGGTACCATAAAAATAATATATTTAAAAAATAAGTATAATAATATAAAAAGAATATATTTACATCACTGCGAAGATCATAGACTTTCCTGGCCTGGACAACATCATTGGAGTCTGGCAGGCAGGTCCAATTGTGTAGATAAGTTCTGTAGTTGGCATCGTTGACCTGGATCTGGCATTTTTTGGCAAGCTCAAGAGACAACATGTCCTCTGGAAGGTGGTATTTCGTCTTGGACTTATTGAAGTCTTTCTTGTACAAGGCATCGCTAGCAATCTTAGCAGAGTTTATGGCCAGCATTAGCAGTGGGTCATCCTGGACACAGCGTGCTCCAATATGATGGCCAACTTGGTTACGATATCCAGTTTTGTATTTGTACTGTCATAAACACCAGGAAGAAAAGAGCATTTAAATTTTGAAGATGCAATATTATAATATCAAATATCTACACTTCTGCACAAAACACTGTGAGGGTCATACATCACTGATTATGTCTCTTGATGCTTTGGCAGCTCGGATAGCAACAGCATCACTACGGAGGTCATAACCATCCTTCTTGGATTCTTCATTGGCAAGTTTGTATCTTTTCTGTTAGTATAAAAACTGATATTATTATTGCAATATCAACTGTATTTGAGCATTAATCATTGCAAATAAACATCAAAAGGTAAGTACAAGATACTCACCCATAATATCAAGCAGATTATAAAAGAAATAGTCTTACCAAGCTATAATTAACATTATTTTGTCTTGCAAGCAAAATATCCATGGCATCAGGCATAATATGAATGCTGGTCTTGTCTTTGTCCCAGGCCTCAGTGTAAAGCTTCTACAGAAGACATTTATAATATCAATGTTAAGACTTGACCAGTTCTTAAAAGATTTAAATGTATTAAAAAAAAATTAATGAAAACATTGCAAATTATGAATGTACCTTATTATTAGTAGTAGCATTGGCTTTGGCCAAGACCATTGGCATGTCTTCAGTTGTGCCTGTGAATTTGAAGTTGCTTGGGTGTTGACGATACTTTCTTTCACTTAAAGCCTCTCCAGCTTTCTTTGCTTTTTCAACATCAAGTGAACCAATAGGAATCCATCCAATTCCTTGTAGCCATTTTAGGTCAGCCTTATACGCAACCTAAGATTCAGAGTTTAATAAAATCATATAAATTTGCGAAATTATACAAAACCAAATATGTCTTTAAAATGACATGACCATGCTAAATGTTATTAAGTGCTTACACAAAACTTTTTGAAAGAGTAACATCTAGTACAATATACTTACATCACTCTGGAGGTCATAAACATGTCTGGCATGGACAACATCATTGGAGTCTGGCAGGCAGGTCCAGTTGTGTAGATAAGTTCTATAGTTGGCATCATTGACTTGGATCTGGTTCTTCTTGGCCAGTTCAAATGCCAGCATGTCCACTGGAAGTTGGAATTTGGTCTTGGACTTATTGAAGTCTTTCTTGTACAGGGCTTCGCTAGCAATCTTAGCTGAGTTCAAAGCCAACATAAGTAGTGGGTCATCCTGGACACAGCGCGCTCCAATGTGGTGGCCAACTTGCTTACGATACCCAGCTTTGTACTTGTACTACAGGGGAAATATAATTTGGATATTACATTTTACATCATTATTTACATCATTGTATATGTAATTGTATAATGTGCATTTAAGTGCTTTTTGTAACAAACAACTCACATCACTGATGATATCTCTGGATGCCTTAGCAGCTTTGATTGAAATAGCATCACCACGCATATCATAGCCTTTCTTCTTAGCTTCTTCATTGGCAAGTTTGTATAGTTTCTAGATAATCAAGTAATAAAATTAGAAGGTAACAGTGGGAAAATATAAAAATTATTATTATTTTCATGTGCCTCTCTCTAAATCTTACCAGGCTGTAGTTAGATTTATTCTGTTTTGCAAGCAGCACCTCCATTGTATCTGGCATGATATGAACTTTGGTCTTATCGCTTTCCCAAGCAGCAATGTAATTTCTCTGTGGTGTAAAAATTCAAACATTTATATACATCAGAATGCAACATAAACAAACATATACAATTAAAAGATGACCAAAGTCTACAGGATTGCTTCTCGAAACACCACCTTGTTCATGATATCGTTATTGGCTTTGGCCAAGACCAACGGCATATCCTCAGTTGTGCATGTGTGCCTGAAGTTGCTTGGGTGTTGACGATACTTTCTTTCACTCAAAGCATCTGCAGCTTTCTTTGCTTTCTCAACATCAAGTGAACCAATTGGGATCCAGCCAATGCCCTGTAGCCATTTCAGATCTGCTTTATACACAGCCTGTACAGTGAAGACAGTAGAAAGTTAATTTAGTAAAGTTGACAATAGAAGAAACCCATAAACAAATTAATTCACATGAAAAACTTACATCACTCTGGAGCTCATAAACATGTCTGGCATGGACAACATCATTGGAGTCTGGCAGGCAGGTCCAGTTGTGTAGATACGTCCTATAGTTGGTATCATTGACCTGGATCTGGTTCTTCTTGGCCAGTTCAAATGCCAGCATGTCTACTGGAAGGTGGAATTTGGTTTTGGACATGTTGAAATCTTTCCTGTACAGAGCATCACTAGCAATCTTAGCTGAGTTCAAAGCCAACATGAGCAGTGGATCATCCTGGATGCTCAGGGCTCCAATGTGGTGGCCAACTTGCTTACGATACCCAGTTTTGTACTTGTACTGTCACAAAAAAAGGTGAATAATGGAAGAATGAAACAATACATTTAAACTGTGATTTCTTTTTCACCAAAATAAATTTTATTGGGATACAAATACATACAGATTTATGCATTTGATCACTTCTGATAAGGATACACTTACATCACTGATGATATCTCTGGAGGCCTTTGCTGCTTTGATAGAAATAGCATCACTTCGTAAATCATAGCCCTTCTTTTTAGCTTCTTCATTGGCAAGTTTGTAGAGTTTCTGAGGGGTAATTTGCAAGAAACAATATTATTAAAATGTAAATAATTTTGGAATAATAAAAGCATAAAAAATAAACAATTTATGATGGAATGTTTCTAGAAGCTACATGTTATATAATCCTTAAAAGACTTACTTCACTGTAGTTGAGTTTGTTTTGTTTTGCATGGAGCACTTCTATTGCATCTGGCATAACATGGACCTTGGTCTTATCATTCTCCCAAGCTTCAATATATGACCACTAACAGAATCCATTTCAAAGAAAACAGTTAAACACAAATCAGAATCAGAATCAGAAATAGCTTTATTAACACGTATGCTTACACACACACACGGAATTTGACTTGGTTAAAGGAGCATCCAATGCTATGGCTATATTTACAAAATAATTTATATTATATGCTTTATGTCAGTGTTATAGCTACCTTGTTCATGATATTATTATTGGCTTTGGCCAAGACCATTGGCATGTCTTCAGTTGTGCATGTAAATTTGAAGTTGCTTGGGTGTTGACGATACTTTCTTTCACTCAAAGCCTCTCCAGCTTTCTTTGCTTTCTCAACATCAAGTGAACCAATTGGGATCCATCCAAGGCCTTGTAGCCATTTTAGATCAGCTTTATAAACAGACTGTAGATTGAAAGTAATAGAAATTTAACTTGTTTAAAATCAGGTGATTAAAGAAATCAGTAAATATATTTTACTGAATTAAAATCACTTACATCACTCTGAAGCTCATAAACATGTCTGGCATGGACAACATCATTGGAGTCTGGCAGGCAGGTCCAGTTGTGTAGATAAGTTCTATAGTTGGTATCATTGACTTGGACCTGGTTCTTCTTGGCCAGTTCAAATGCCAGCATGTCCACTGGAAGGTGGAATTTGGTCTTGGACTTATTGAAGTCTTTCTTGTACAGAGCGTCGCTAGCAATCTTAGCTGAGTTCAAAGCCAACATGAGTAGTGGATCATCCTGGATGCTCAGGGCTCCAATGTGGTGGCCAACTTGCTTACGATATCCTGTTTTGTACTTGTACTATAAACAATTCAAAGTAGTTTAGTATAATGTAAAACATCTTACAAAAGATAAACAATGTTTTTGTAGTTCATAAAACTTACATCACTGGCAATATCCCGGGAGGCTTTAGCAGCAACAATAGAAATAGCATCGTTGCGCATATCATAACCTTTTTTCTTTGCCAGTTCATTGGCAAGCTTGTATAGTTTCTGGGAAAAAAGAACAATCAAATTATTACATTTATTTAGACACAATTGTTTCTGTAATTTATATCATGAGCAAATCATTGTATTGTCTTTGCTGTAATCAATCAGTAAATAAATATAAACCCAAAATGTAATTTAATTTTAAAGAATATATTAAGGACAATAGCTTTTGAAAATAAAGATACTGACCTCACTGTAATTGACTTTATTCTGTTTTGCAAGGACCACATCCATTGCATCTGGCATGATGTGGATCTTGTCCTTATCATTCTCCCAGGCTTGGACATAATTTTTCTGTAAGAAAATAATCGACACTAGAACATTAATCATTGTCAACAAAATAATTTAATTAAAAAAGCAGTGCAAATAAATATTACCTTGTTCATGATATTATTATTGGCTTTGGCCAAGACCATTGGCATGTCTTCAGTTGTGCATGTGAATTTAAAGTTGCTTGGGTGTTGACGATACTTTCTTTCACTCAAAGCCTCTCCAGCTTTCTTTGCTTTCTCAACATCAAGTGAACCAATTGGGATCCATCCAAGGCCTTGTAGCCATTTCAAATCTGCCTTATATACAGCCTGTGAAAAGGAATGCAATTAAAAGAATTTAAAATTTTGTTTTTGTACATTCCAAAAAAGAAAACCCACAATGACGATTTCAGATGAAAAACTTACATCGCTCTGAAGCTCATAAACATGTCTGGCATGGACAACATCATTGGAGTCTGGCAGGCAGGTCCAGTTGTGTAGATAAGTTCTATAGTTGGCATCATTGACTTGGATCTGGTTCTTCTTGGCCAGTTCAAATGCCAGCATGTCCACTGGAAGTTGGAATTTGGTCTTGGACTTATTGAAGTCTTTCTTGTACAGGGCATCGCTAGCAATCTTAGCTGAGTTCAAAGCCAACATGAGTAGTGGGTCATCCTGGATGCTCAGGGCTCCAATGTGGTGGCCAACTTGCTTACGATACCCAGTTTTATATTTATACTGTTAAAAAATGTAATCTGTAAATTTTTTGCACACAGTGTATTTAAACCAGTCACACACAAATAACAAATACTATTTTTTTATCCTATTAAAGAAAAACATACATCACTAGCAATAGTTGTGGATGTCTTGGCTGCTTGAATTGAAATAGCATCACCGCGCATGTCATAGCCTTTCTTTTTTGCCAGTTCGTTGGCAAGTTTGTACGATTTCTGAAAAATAGAAGATAAGAAGTTAGTAATAGGTTTGCATTACAAACAAGATGTGAAGGCTATAAGTTAGGGATTACTAACCAAACTGTAATTGGCTTTATTCTGACGTGCAAGAGTAATATCCATTGCATCTGGCATAATATGGATTGATGTTTTGTCCTTCTCCCACGCATCAATATAGCTTTTCTGTGAAAGATATATATAGTTATTTACTACAATGGGCATATATATTTTGTATTATGTCTGCATTAATTTATCAATTACATGAATCTAATGATGTAACACAATAAACAGGTAATTAATAAAACAATTCAAACAAAATCATAGAAATGGTTCTTAATTACCTTGTTGATAATTTGATTGTTGGCAGCAGCGAGAGTCAGGTCCATGGACGACATATCTTTGGTAAACTTGTATTTACTGGGGTGTGAACGATAAAGTTTTTCACTACCTATCCGGCTAGCCGTTTTGGCTTTCTCCACATCCAGTGAGCCAATGGGAACCCATCCCACTCCTTTCATGTAGTTATTGTATTCACTCTTATACACATTCTGTGAAAAGACAAACAATTGATACAAATTCATTATTTTACAATCAATCAGTTTAGATGTACGATTAATGTAAAGTTACTAATCACTATTTAGCTAATAAAATCCACAATATAATGATGATGAGAACATTCCTAAATTTATCTCAATTTAATAAAAATGATGGTGTATACAAACTTATAGAATTCAAAGTTAATATCAAATACAGCATTTTCTAATTATAATGAATCAATCTATACTCACATCACTAGCAATTGCCTGCATGTTGCGAGCCAACTCCAGATTCATGGCATCTGGAAGAACTGTGTAGCGAGGAAAGTGTTGTTTGTATCCAGCATAAGTTTGTGCTGCAGATGCTTGCTTAGCCTGTACAATACTCCACATGTCCACAGGAGAGTGGAACTTCAATTTAGACTTGTGATAGTCCTTCTTGTAGTTTCTTTCACTTTGTATTTTAGCCACTTGCATGTAGTGCACCAGCAGTGGGTCGTCCTGAAGACTACGGAAGCCAACATGGTGGCCTTTGGCCTTCTGATATGCAAGCTTATACTTGTACTGCAAAAAGAACAATGTGTAAATGTTAAAGATTCAATTCTGTAGCATATTTTAAACATGCCTATGAAAGCAAACATGTAGTTACTAACATCACTGGTGAGAGTTTATACTTATACTGTTAAAAGTAAAATATCAACTTAGATCAGGCATTGACAGATAGTGGAAAAGGTAATCAGAGAATAATTCAGTCTTTAAATTAGATACACACATCACTGGCAATGGTTGTTGAAGCTTTGGCTGCAACCAAAGGTATAGCATCTGCTCTGAGGTCATATCCCTTCTTCTTTGCAGCTTCTACTCCAGCTTTGTAGGCTTTCTGAAATTAAATGGCATGTACATTCAGATAGGTATGATCACCAAGAAAAGTATACATGAATGACATTGAGAACCAGTACTGTAACTGATGATTTAAATATACCTGACTAAGAGTTACTGCATTGGCCTTTGCCAGAAGAATCTCTGGGCTGTCAGGCATGATGTGGATCTTAATCTTGTCCTTATTCCATGCAGCTGTATATGCTTGCTGTAATTAAAAGCATAAGACAAAATAAGTTAACCAACCAGATTTTATTTCTAGATTTAATAACAGTGTAAAAGGATATTTAAATCAGTAGATAAATCACCTTGTTCATGATCTGGTTGTTTGCAGCAGCTAATGTCAGGTCCATTGAATCCATGTCCTTGTGGAAGGTGTATTTAGATGGGTGAGTTCTGTACTTCTTCTCACTGATTATCTGTCCTCCAATTTTTGCGGTTTCCACTCCTAATGAGCCAATAGGCACCCATCCAAGACCTTTCATATATGCGTTGTAATCACTCTTGTACTCAACCTGGATGTATTAGCAGAATATTGTTTATAGCATAAACAACCACTGCTAAGACATATTCATATGGGAAAAATACTGGACTTACATCACTGGAACTAGAATTCATGGAGCGAGCTAGCTCCAGGTGCATGGCATCGGGAAGCAATGTGTAGTGATGGAAAGTTTGTTTGTAGCCTGTGGATGTTTGAGCTTTAGAAGCCTGCTTAGCCTGTACAATACTCCACATGTCTACAGGGGAATGGTATTTCAGCTTTGCCTTGTTGTAGTCTTTCTTGTAGTTCCTGTCACTTTGTATTTTGGCCTGTTCCATGTAGTGCACCAACAGTGGATCATCCTGAAGACTTCGGAAGCCAACATGGTGGCCCTTGGCCTTCTCATATGCTAGTTTGTATTTGTACTGTAATAGAATTAGAGCTCTATTAAAAACAAGGACATACACATGGACAAATGATAATAATATATTATTATAACGTAAACCAGGTAAGAGATGATAAACGTACATTGCTGGCTATGTCCCTGCCAGCTTTGGCAGCCACGACTGAAACAGCATCTGCTTTGAGGTCATAACCCTTCTTTTTCATTTCCTCAAGGCCAGCTTTGTAGAGTTTCTGAAAAAAGAATATAATAATAAAAATAAATCAAAGAAAATCCTGAGAAAGATGTAGTTAACAAATTAACCTCAGGTACTGCAAACTAATAGGATTTATTATTTTTTTCTTACCTGGCTCATATTGATAGCATTGGCCTTGGCAAGGACAATATCAGGGCTGTCAGGCATTTTATGGATTTTGAGTTTATCTTTATCCCATGCAGAAGTATACGCTTGCTGCATTAAAACAAATAAAATGTTTTTTAGACAATGATAAATACTAACATCTTACAATTAGAAAGGAAGCAGCAAGAAGGAGAACTTGCCTTGTTCATAATTTTGTTGTTGGCAGCAGCTAAAGCCAAGTCCATTGAATCCATTAGCTTGTGGAAGGTGTATTTGGAGGGATGAGTACGATATTTTTTTTCACTCTGTATTTGTCCACCAACCTTTGCAGTCTCAACTGCTAAGGAACCAATAGGAACCCATCCCAGACCTTTCATACAGCTGTTGTAATCACTCTTGTACTCAACCTGTAAATTAGGAAAGAATGATGAGTAATAATATATATATATATATATATATATATATATATATATATATATATATATATATATATATATATATATTTATACATAATACGTTAACTATAGACATTGATTTATTTATTGTTTTTACATCATGATTGCTCTGGTTTCCCTATGATGGCTGGTATAATTTTAGTTTCCACATATTGTTCGATTTCAGCGTTGCATACGCTTCAAGGGAAAAAAAATACTCACATCACTAGAAATAGAGTTCATAGTGCGACACCGCTCCAGATGCATGGCATCAGGCAGAAGCGTGTAGTGATGAATGCGCTGTTTGTATCCAGCATAGGTTTGTGCCGCGGATGCTAGCTTAGCCTGTGCAACACTCCACATGTCCACAGGAGTATGGTACTTCAGCTTTGCCTTGTGATAGTCCTTCTTGTAGTTTCTGTCACTCTGTATTTTAGCCACTTGCATGTAGTGCACTAGGAGTGGGTCGTCCTGAAGACTACGGAAGCCAACATGATGGCCCCGTGTCTTTTCAAAGTCCTTTTTATACTGGAACTGTAAACACATTTAACTCATAAATTAATGACCAAGTGGTGGACAAGCTGTTTAATATACTCAACAAAAAAAAAGACAAGTGAATTTACTCACATTGCTAGCAATATGCCTTCCGTGTTTAGCAGCAACTATTGGAATAGCATCAGCCTTCATGTCATATCCTTTGGCAATGTCTTCAATCCACTGAGATTTGTAATGTGACTGTAAAAAGAAGAATGATATGCAGTGTTGAGCAGCATTTTAAATACTATTTTATTTATTTTATTTTATATGCATACAAAGTTTCAGTTTCATCTGTGGTAAGACCCATTTTCAACATGTGATTTACCTCACTAATAGTCTGAGCATTAAACTTGGCTTGAAGAAACTGTGGGCTGTCTGCTGGAAGGTGGTAGGTGTGCATATATTTCTCTCCAGAAGCCTTATAAGCAAACTGTAACACCAGAGAACATAACTATTACAAATAATGTATTTTGTGTAAAGATAATAATAGTGCATAAGTAGTGCAATACATACAGGATGCATCTGCTTGGTATTATTCATGGCTAAAACCATATTAATTTGGTCTGTCAGGCTGGTGAACTTCAAACTGCTTGGGTGAACTCTGTATTTCTTTTCATCCAGAGCGGCTCTCGCCACTTTAGCTTTCTCCACGTCAAGAGAACCAATTGGTATCCATCCTGCTCCTTTGTAGATGTTGTTGTACTCTGACTTGTAGACATTCTGTCAGTATTAGATGCAAACAAATTAAGCAAGCTCTAAGATTTATTTGTACTAGGAGATAGTATGCTAAAATTAGGCTTACATCACTCTGAATTTCCATCATATTGCGAGCACGATCAATTTGCATGGCATCAGGTAGAAGTGTGTAGTTATGAATGGGCTGTTTGTATCCAGCATAGGTTTGCACCATGGAAGCCTGTTTAGCCTGCACAACACTCCACATGTTTACAGGTGTATGATACTTTAGCTTAGACTTGTGATAGTCCTTTTTGTAGTTTCTGTCACTTTGCATTTTTGCCACTTTGATGTAGTGCACCAGGAGTGGGTCATCTTGAAGATTACGGAAGCCAACATGATGGCCTCTAGCCTTCTGGTAGGCAAGCTTATACTTGTACTGCAACAAGAACGATGTGTAAATGTTAAATATTTCATTCTGTAACATATTTTAAACATACATATGAAAGAAAACATATAGTTACTAACATCACTGGCGATATCTCTGGAGGACTTGGCAGCAACAACTGGAATAGCATCTTGCTTCATATGGTGTCCTTTCAGAAGATCTTGCTTGTGAGCATATGTGTAGTATGTCTGCAAAAAATAAAATAAGTTAACTACTAAAATAGTTAATATTTTTATTTTAATTAACAATTTATAACAGATGATGGTGTGTTTCCTCACATTGCTAATATTGATAGCATTGTATTTAGCTTGCAGAAATTCAGGTGAGTCAGGAGGTAGATGGTATGTGTGCACAAATTTCTCCCCACTAGCTTTGTACAGCCTCTGCAAAACAAGGAGACGGCATTTATATATATGCTTTTGTTTTGGTTCAAAAATACCTTCCTGAAGTCATTGTGTCATAATCAATGTTACACACATCACTTAGCTGCTGTGCATTCAGCTTTGCTTGCTCCATTACAGGACTGTTGGTGACGCTGGTGAACTTGATGGTGTCTGGATGCTGCCTGTACTTCTTTTCATCTAGAGCTTTGCCTGCAGCCTTAGCTTTCTCTACATCCAGCGAGCCAATTGGGATCCAACCAATACCTTTCACAGAGGATTCATAGTCTGCTTTATAGTTGTTCTAAAAAAAAAGAGCAATTCGACAGAAATTGTAAGTTACTGTGAGCATACATACATTTCATGTACCTTTAAATTTAATCCCTTTATTTGGACACATTTGGCTCCCATGTCAAACTAAAAAGGCATTTTATCACGTTCAGCTGAATTCATATAAGAAAAATGATCTTACATCACTAGAGAGGTTGTTCATGTTACGAGCCAACTCCAGATTAACGGCATCAGGCAAAAGGGTGTAATGATGAAGGGGCTGTTTGTAGCCTGTATATGTCTGAACTGCAGATGATTGTTTAGCCTGGGCAACACTCCACATATCCACAGGGGTATGATACTTCAGCTTTGCCTTGTGATAGTCTTTCTTGTAGTTCTTTTCACTTTGCATCTTAGCCACTTTCATGTAGTGGACCAGCAGTGGGTCGTCCTGAAGACTACGGAAGCCAACATGGTGGCCTCTGTTCTTCATGTAGACTTTCTTGTACTGGACCTAAAGGCATAACAAATCAGTCCTTCATTGATTTCTTTTTTCTGTGTATATTCCATGTTATGTGGAAATAAAAAAGAAGGGTACATACATCACTGACTGCATGCCTCGCTGCTTTTGCAGCACGAACAGGGATAGCATCAGCCTTCAAGTCATAACCTTTCGAAATGAGATCCTCAAAGGCAAGTTTGTAATATTTCTGTAAATTGAAAACAATGTGGAAAATGTAATAAACAACACTGTCTTAACTTCAATGGAATCCTCAGATGAAATATTTACATACATTGCTGATATTGTAGGCGTTACACTTGGCCTGGAGGAACTCTGGAACATCAGGAGGCAATGAGTATTTTTGATGAATTTCCTCAAGCCCTTTCTTATAATGAAGCTACAAAATAGAAAGCATGTCAGATGTAATGCACAAAAAAGTATGTTTAATTATAAACATTTAATTATATGTAATGTGATCTAATCTGAAGGTGTACAGTTTGGTCCACAAGAAAAAAGTCTGGATCATTTTCTGAGACGATGTACTTACATCACTTCTCATCTGTTGATTGTGCCTAGCCTGGAGCATGATGGGGTGGTCATCAATAGCAGTAAACGGCACAGTGTCTGGGCGCTGCCTGTACTTTTTCTGGATTGAGACAATACAAATCTTATGAGTTAAATGTGGTAGAAAAAAACTGCAAAAAAAAAAAAAAACAGCAAAGAAATATTGTTCTGATATAGTAAATCATGTGACTCCCAGTATAATGTAAAACATTAACCTTACAACCAAATTTCTTAACCTATAGAATATAATTTTCAAAACAATACATTGCACATATAGGAAGGTATATGTATCTGTAAATATTTAGCCCTTTAAATATTCACATACATTTGGATTTAAACTAGATAAAACCTGATAAACCAGATAAAACCTGCATTTTATTTATGGCCCTTAACAGGTTGTTTTTTTAATATTATTTAATATAAGGCATGTTACTTTATCCCTGAAATTAAAGGTAACAGCGCTTTCATTTTTGGCCCAGAAGTATCGTATCTAAGCACCTGAGCACATTTTTAAGGGATTTTTTGGGGGATCCCAGGCATGATACACACTCTTCAGCCTAAAAACATCTGTTAAGTGTCACTTCTTTCTACATGTGACTGAGTCAAAATGTTTTTTATTATTTTTTTATTTTGCTTTTAATCAACATTTTATAATTTGTGGGATTTCATGCTAATGTGCAGATTCTAATCAATAACAATTATACCTCACTCAGGATCTCTCCTGCTTTCTTTGCCTTCTCAACGTCCAGAGATCCATAAGGTATCCAAGGAGATCCTTTAGTGTAGGCATTGTATTCTGCTTTGTATTCATTCTGTAAATGAAAAGTGAGAATACAATGTAAAGAAAGATAAACAGATAGAGATACTTTACAGTGATTGTACCCAATATAACTAAATTGTACAATTTCAACAAAGTGTACACCACAAATATTGTACTTAATAATCATGTACTTAATATAAAAGGCAATTTAAGATAATAAATTATTAAAAACAAATTCTCTAAAATATATGCAAATATTGCAAAACTACATTAATTATATGTCTTAAAAGCACTGCATATGTATACCATTAGACTTCAGCTTTTCAGCTTTTATCTCTCAATATAACTTTGCTGTATGCATGCTTACATCACTCTGTAGGACATTAGCTTTCTTTGCCAGGTCCAGTGCTATGCTGTCATATGGCAGAAAGTAGCGGTTGCTGACATTTTTGTAACCGCTCATGCTGGCAATAGCCTGAGACTTCTTAGCTAGTGTAACAAGCATCATGTCCAGTGGGGTGTGATACTTTGTCTTCATTTTCTCATAATCCTTTTTATATTCACGCTGTTGAAAAGACATATTACTTGAATGAAAAATCATATAAAATTATTATTATTATTTTTTTAATTCAGAATGTCCATCTAGTTGATTTGTAAATATGTAATAATTACCTCACTCTGGATTTTAGCGACATGAACTGAGTGCAGGATCTTTGGATCATCATGAATGCTAAGGGCACCAACCATGTGTCCTTTGTTCTTTTCATAATCCTTCTTGTATTTTACCTAACAAAGGAATAATACAGTGATCTCAGATGCAATCAAACTACTAGTGAAATGTTTTTTAATTGCTGAATTTGTTTCTACTAACAACAGAGCTTTGTTTACTTACATCACTGACAATGTTGGTGTGGGCACGAGCTGCGAGGATGGGAATAGCATCACCCTTCACCTCAAATTTCTTTGCTTTTGTCTTTTCCCATTCAAATTTGTAACAAGTCTAAAACCACAGAATTGTTTCTTGTTAAAATATAAACGATCACTCAATAACATTAAATACATGGAACTCATAATGCAGTATTAAAATGGATAATTCTTACATCGCTGAGGTTATATGCGTTAACTCTGGATTGAATGAAGAAGGGGTCATCAGGGGGCAGGTAACATTTAAACTTTTCTTTTTCATACTGCGCCTTGTAGTTCAGCTAAAAAGAAAAGAAAAATTAGGTTTCGAAATGCACATACTGAAGTTACAAGGTGGTCCTATACATAATCTAAAGAATTGTTCATTTCAATTATACATTTTCTGAGACATGCATTTTGCATTTTAAATGGAGTCTCCAAGTTTCAGAATTAAAGCATTTTGTCTGACACCAACAAGACTTGAGGACAGATTTCTTTGTAGTTTCTCTGTAACTTGAAAAACTGCATATTTTTGCCCTATTTAATAAAAAAGAGGTGCCATTCTTAAATATATACTTATTAAAAAAAAAATTAATTAAAGGCTTGGCAAAAAAAGGATATAAAAAAACAAACTACTTTTGGTGTGTGTTATTTGAAGATAATCAACAGCAGGGTTCAGTGCACATCTGATTCATGTTCATTTGCATTAAGGTACAAAACAACAGATTAATAGTGTGGCCTGCTGTTAACCTTTTACTTAGAATATTACCACAATCAGTGAAAGCTGTGTTTTATTTCAGCACTGTCGATTAATGTAAATTAAAGTATTACATTTCTTTATGTACTTATTGTATGTAAAATAAAGATAAATTCTTTACTATAGATGTTAATAACCTCATATAAATACTTTAAAATATTTTTCTTTTTTGCAGCTGTGCCTCAATCCACACCAAAATCCACTTTTTCAAATAAGTGATTTACATTAAACTAGTTCCAGGTGATCAAAATTTTCATTCATATTATTCAAACACTAATAAAGGAAAATAATTTTTATGGTAACATTATCTGTATGCTACAAAAAGATATGGCAAGTCCAGTAGATGGCAATGCTGTGTCATAAAATATCTAATACTGAAAGCCCTTTTTATTTGACCCCTGTGGTCAGAAAGGTTATTTTGAGATTTTGGTATGCAATGTCCTTAAATATCTCCAGACATTCACTTTATCTACAGAACAGCAGCTGCCCTTTGAAGATAAATAAGTGTGGCCTAAGTATTGGGGTGGCATTTAAATCACATGGAAATGCCACTGATGCCACTCAGTAACTAGGTTTTGTTGTAATTATTTTGGACATATTTTTTTTTATGATATTCTTATTGTATATTGTATTGTATGTAAAATTAACTCAGCTAGGAATGATAAGAGATAAGAGAGACATACATCACTTAGCTGTTTGGCATTGATAGCCGCTTGTACTTGGACAGGCGAATCTGTTACTTGTGTAAACTTGACTGTGCCTGGGTGTTGCCGATATAATTTCTATGGAAAATAAATCAAACACACAAATACAATTATGCCAGGAATTGCAAAAATAATTAAATATGTAAGCTAAATGCATTCCATTTGGTCAACATGTCTCATAGCTGACTAACTCACATCTTTACACTGTTCCAATTTTTTAGTAGCCTCGTATTCAGGTGTGTACGTTTGAGGGAAGAAGCATCTTGTCTTCATATCCTCATAATCAGCTTTATAAATTTTCTGGAAGCAAAAAAAGCACAATATTTAAAGAAATTGCCCAAGTAAATGTATATGTAAACTATTGTACAAACTAGCTACTTACTTCACTTTTAACTCTTCCACCCTCTGGCAGCGAAGCATGTTTATATCTTCATAACTCCCAACATAGTGGCCCTTTATCTCATTTTCATACTTGTCTTTATAGTGCATCTAAGGAATGAACGACAATACATGATTGATCTATTATAAGGTCCATACATATTTTGTAATAATAAAAAATATCTTGGCTCACATCATTAAACTTTTTCAGTACGCTGTCCATCTTGAACTTGGGTGTGTCACAGTAATTAATGCTGGATCCTCTTGTTTTCTCATAATGTGCTTTATACACTTTCTGAAAAATAGAAAAAAGGGAGATTTTGAAATAAGTGTAAATAGCATGTATATATCTGAATGCAGCCCTACTGAGTAATAACTGAAACCCAAGCAAGAGCTTAGAGCCTTAAACCTCACTGTCTTGGTTAAGCCTTTATACATTAAAGACATTCAAGCAATAATATCTAAAATCATCACCAGCATTGTCAGCAGCATAAAGAATGTAAACCATTAGTGCCACCTGGTGGACAAAAGTTTATTCGCGTGAATAAACTTAGTCTGACACAATAGGTTTAGAAAATAATCAAAGGTAAAAAATAATATAATGGACACAAAAACTCTAAAATGCATATCATAAACATTTATTAAAAAATAAACAAATCCAACAAGTAAACCTTACATCACTCAAGATGGTGCCGGCATATCTCAGTTGTCTGAGGAGGGGGTTTTCTGTAGCTGGGAGAACATTGTACTGAGATTCTGCTTTTGTCTTTTCATACTCTTTCTTGTACTTGATCTAAAAACAAGAGGGAATTGTTCACAAATCAATACACAATCTATTTTAGTTTTGAGCCATTAGCCTGTTTTCTAATTCACTACCTAAATTTCCATTCTGTGTCAGTAAACATAACTGCTTCACTGTGCCAACGTATGAATAGCTTTTGTGTCACTGGTTATATTCATACCCAGAATACAAAGCACTTGCACTGACACATATCCACTAACAGAATGATTTTAACATGTATATGCAATCCAGCTTGTTCTGTAATGCAGTCATGGCTTCCAAGGTCACTGAGGAAATGAACTGATGGGAACTGGTGGACTAAGTCTAAAACACAGTAACTAAATATCTGCATGACAAACATTCAAATTCACAGTCATCATAATCTGTTACGAGTAAAAGGTCAAGGACTAGACAATGAGAAATTGCAATGAAATGGACTAAACTGATACACAATAAATGACTGTCTAGTTTAAATGTACTATACCACTGACTACCTCGCTCTAACTTTTCTATATTTATTTAAAAATACTATACCAGTGACTATCTCACTTTTTTGTTTATTTTATGTGTGCACAAAAAGAGAAATACGTTTAAGCTCACCGAGCTTGCAGATTGACCAGCCATTTTGTTTGAAGCGTATGTTGGCGTTTCGGTTTGCATGAAATAAATTTGGTCTTTCGAATCTTCATAATCAGCAGTATATTTTTTCTGAGTGGGAAAGAAATATGTGATAGAAAACATTTAGCATTATGAATACTTTTATAATGCAAGGCTTTTCTTTAAATGAAGATAGAAAATCAAATGGTTGATTACTATTCAGTTACTTACTTCACTTAAGTTATCCATGACCATCTTGCCAACTGCAACGTCAAAGTAAGGGGTTTCACACCACTGGCCTTTGACATTCTCGTTATAATCCCTGTGATATTCAAGCTACAAATAATACAAAAAATGATTTAATCATTATTAAACAACAATGATTAAAAAATAAATGTACTTGTTTAGGTGTTTATGGGAAAATGAGCTCTTCTGGAACAATTCTTTAGTACTATCAGGGTCAGAAAGTTATTCCTGTCTGTCTCTGAGACACACTCATTCTTATGTCACAGCTCTGTTTAGTCTCTGCCTCTCTGAAGCTTTGTGATACAACTCATTATAGATATGATGTGACTAAAAATAGACGTTGCTCTTTCACACTCCTGTCAGTCAGTGATTTAAAAAGCTAAAAATGAGTAAAAGCTCTTCTTGATCATGTTGAACAGCATTTTAAGAAACAATATACTCTGTAACATGACTGACATGATTTGTATGTTTTACTTACATTACTCCGATTGGCAAAGTTTTTCTTGGCCAGTTCAACTTCTGGGGGATCAGCAAGGCATGTGTACTTCGCTTTGCGCTCATTATGACCTTTCTTATATTTAATCTAAGGCAAAGGACAATAAAATAATTTAATATACAGAATAGGGAGAATTGTGCAATCGCAGCTACATTTTTTAAGTGTCCCAAACATTAATCAAAAGACTTATAATATATAATATGGAAATAATATGGACATGAGCTTATCTGTTATAGCACAACATAATAAGTACAGTAAAGAATGAAATAATTGTTTGAGTAAAAATCCATAGGACCAAAAGATCCGTCATCAACACCTCTTTGTTCTCACAGAAACAAAATGGTTTAAAAAGTCTAAAAGGAGAGTAATAGTTAACTTCCTTTTTACAGAATTATATTTTATTTATTTATATAAGTTAATATACTGCCTTCTTCAAATCAGGTCTATAAATTGAGTATGATTATTAAAGTTATGAATTCATTTTTTCTCATGACTGTAACAGCCTTCTAGGTGACAGTAAAGTTGAACATTGTGTAAGAGTAAACCTACATCACTGAAGACTTCCTGGGCTTTAGCCACCCTGCGGAGCTCTGGACTGTCACTGTATGGGTAGTACATGGTTTTCTCCATATCCCAATCTTCTGTGTAGAGTTTCTGATAGAGATAAACATTTTAATTTAAGCATAGTCAGAGCATAATCATTTAAATCAGTTCAAGAATACCAGTCATAATAATTAAAGGCTTGAGGTCATAGCTATTTATATGAAAGATTTTTTAGGAAGGCCAATAATTCTACCTTGCTCATATTTGCGGCATTTTTCACAGCTAAAACCAACTCGGGTGCATCAGGAGGCAGTAAGTATCTGTCCTTGGTCTCATCCCATTTCTGTCTGTACAAGACCTGAGGAACCACATAAATCATTTAGCCATATCTGACGGAGGTGATCCCCCCAATAGGATTTACTACAGTCTATGTTATTTTGTAAGGGCTTACCTTGCTGATCAGATCAGAGACATTCTTCACATGAGCGATTTCACGAGCCTCGCCATCATACATGCTGGTGGTCTTAGACTTCAGGCCTTCCATACGATATTTCACCTGGAATAAAAAGACTGTTATTTATAATATTATAGTCATACTGAATCATTTTCAACAATGAAACCAATAACAGTACACTAATAAGTGGTGATCTTAACATTGAAATGAATATTCAAGTCCAATCCTCACCTCACTGAGTTGCTCTTGAGCCCTTTTGATGCGAGTCATCTCAGGTGTATCAGCAGTAATGTAATAGGGTTGACCCTTGTTCTTATCATATTCCTCCCTGTACTTGTTCTGTAAATATTAATAATAATATTAATAATAATTACTGAATATATGTTATACAGAACACTTCATTATACTACTATTACTACTAAACATTATACTATTATAAACTATTACAGTTGTAATTTGAACAGAATACAGTTAGCTCTTTTTATTTTATTTTATTGTCTTACATGGCTGTACTGGTCAAGCATCTTCTGGCTGTGTGCCAGGTATGGGGTCATGAATTTGGAAGTGTCCACCTTGGCCCTCTTCCTGACCTTACGTACAGGAAGTCCTTCAGGCCCAGTCTGGACAAGCAAGAAGAGAGTCAGTCATGAAATACTTGTGAGACACCAGAGCCACATTAGCACCAAAAGACTGCATAAGAAAGCTTTGACAAAAATGCTTTGCTAATGTAAATAATTGACTATGGATTTATTATGATATAAACCTGCTTTACTTTGCAAAACAAGGAAATCATTAAAAGTGTAAGGTTTTATCGCAAGTCATGAACAAGGCTAACTTACCTGCTGTAGTTATAATATCAGATTAGCTAGTTTCAACATAAATATATTTATATTTATATTTATTGCATGGAAAATGTTATGTTATATATATATATATATATATATATATATATATATATATATATATATATATACATAACATAACATAACATAACATTTTCCATGTAATAAATATAAATATAAATATATACACACACACACACACACACACACACACACACACACACACACACACAGTAATCCCCCGGTTTAAGTGCATTTGCCACATAACTAATTTGTTTAGCTAATTTTTCTGGTCTCTTTCATATAGCACTATAGATCACAAAACTTACAGGGAATAATTTTGATGGAGTTTCATGTTGAAATAAATACATTTATCAATATAAATATAATTATTAATTATAAAATGAAGTAAAATGTTCATACTGTACTGTACAGTACATGTACTTACTATAAATGTGATACAGTTTATTGTATTTCTATGTATTTACAAAATAATTATCTTGCAAATGTTTTCTGTTTGTGTTTAAAGGATGTGGGAGGATGATTTGTGGCTCAAACAATAAATTAAAAAAACGTTTTTGGGGTGGCATCTTTTTCGCAGTTTTGTTTTGGAATGTAACAACCGCGACAAACGGGGGATTACTGTATATATACATGACAATCAGACGAACATATGGTTAGATAGATAGATAGATAGATAGATAGATAGATAGATAGATAGATAGATAGATAGATAGATAGATAGATAGATAGATAGATAGATAGATAGATAGATAGATAGATAGATAGATGTACATTTGTGTTCATGAGATAACTTGCTAAAGTAATTAAGGCCAGGCAGCATAATGCTACTTTGGACAGCAGTCAAGCAACTCAAGATATGCAGAAACAGAAATTACATGCAAAGATTTCTAGATAGGCTGCAAAAAGTCATGTTCCTTAATAAGCTTTCAGCTATAATAAGCTACAGCTTTCTATTTGGCCTATTGATCTGAATATGAGGGTTATTTCATCAGTGTTTGTTATTCATATTTATGAATGTAAATGTGTTGACCAACTCTTCTTACTGTATTGTGAATTGTTAAACAAGGAGGTTTGTTTAATAATCCACTGCCTCTACTTGGTTTTTTTGTGCTTTATTGTAATTCAGAAGTGAACAGTGGAATAACCCTCATTATCAGGCAAGATCAGGCAGTATGACAATGTGTATATCTTTCAGCAGAGGGCCCTGGAAGAAGGCCATTTACCTCTCCAACTCGAGACTGATGTGAGCTGGTTGAGGAAGTGTAGACAGTCGTATACTCCTCATACTACAAATATAGCACAAACTCTAAACTTTTAAAAGGTTGTTCACAGAAGCCAGAAAAAGTGTGTGTGTGTGTGTGTGTGTGTGTGTGTGTGTGTGTGTGTGTGTGTGTGTGTGTGTGTGGTTGATGCTTGCAGTGAAATAGCTAATTTTCCTTTATTTTACCTACTTATTAGTACAAGAAAATATTTCCTAAAAGGGCGGAATAGTGCTAATAATTTTTGCCATCATTTTTTGGGGATGATAATAGGGTTATTTTGCTTGACAGCAGCCTGTAATAGATCTGACTGACTAAGCCTCCTGAGCTTAAACACATAAGAACCTAGATGATCTCATATCTATTATTGTTTTCAGCTAAATTTAATGTCATGGTGACAAACAGAAACGATTACACTGAATCACATACTTTGGTGATTCATTGCTAAAAGAACTTTATTTTCTCTATACAGTTTCTATACAAGTTCTTCAGTCCTGCTACCACAACTATAATAATAATAATAATAATAAGAAGAAGAAGAAGAAGAAGAAGAATAAGAAGTAATAATAATAATAAGAATATAATAATAATAACAATAATAATAATAATAATAATAATAATAATCATTTCAAAACACTCAAAAAGATTTAACGTCTAAATCATGTTACATATTCTCAGATATATATACACTTAATGGAGCTGAAAAAAGATACAGTGTCTAGCTAATCCCAAAATAATATATGTGAGACTGTTCAGATACATAAATGTATGCTTTGTCCCTTTCACCCATACTTTCTGTCCTTCAATCTATTAAGGATTTCTCTCTTTTTTTCACTTGCAGGTGTCTTTTACCATTGAAAACCCTCCTAGTAAAGCGTTGACATTAATGGCTAGAAGTCTTGATGAGTGTGATTTACAGTGCCTCTCTTCTCATTTGCCTTCCTGCAAGTCCACTGCAGATGTACACTGCTATATTTGTATCTACTGTAAGAATAACCCATGTCAAAGCTGAACACTACAGTTCCACTAATGGTGAAAAAATATATTAGATATAAAGATGGTATAATCCGCTATTAATATACAAGAGTTGGTAGGTTTTTAGAAAAATTACTAAAAGATTGTATATAACTAAATAAAATATACTGAATTGAATTGTGATGTGTAATAAAAAATAAAAAAAGATGTAAAAGTTACAGATTTGCAATTAGCACAAGTATACATGCCTTTGAACAAGAGCCCCTGGAAGCTTCAAGAAGTAATATGCTAATCCAAGTAATGAATTTGAATTGTGAGCTGATTAACTAAAATAACAGGCTGGTTATATACCGTTACCGTAAACGAATTTGAAATTGCAAACGAACATATCTATCTTTTTAAACTTTTTAAAAGTAGTAATTGTGTGGATTTTCTATTTGCAACTCTGATTGTAGCTTGCAGGGGATCTTGTCATAGTGAACAGAACGTATTCCCACTGTTAATATAAAGGTTCCACAACAAGTGTGAGAATATCATATCTAACAATGGTTACTTCCATTCAGGCCTTTTTTTTTACATAAGATGCTTTATAACACATCATCAACAGTAACAACGAAGAACAAATCATGTATCATGTTGCACATATATTGTGTCATACATAACCAGAATTCTGATATTGAAGGTGGAATCCGTAATTACTGACTACTAACGCTGGGATAAATTTGGGGAGGAAGGAGGGGTGTCAAATCTAGGTCTTAGTCTATACTATGGGAGGTACTGGGAGGAGCTGATCTGAAATGAGAGCCAGCTCTAGTCATGAATATTGGGGTAAGAGCACTCTGAACTGCTGACTGTAGTGGTATCTCAGGTCTCTATTCATAGAACCTGCCAATAGACCTGTAGACTACATCAAGAGGCCAACTTATATCTTACCTCTTCCACTTCGTCCCCATAATCGTCCTCATAATCATCAGTGTCCATCATCAGACACCCTTAATGGATCTACATGAGGAAATAAACAAGCATTACACATCATTTATATGCAAATAAGAATGAGATCCACAGAAACAAACTTTATTGAAGCTTAAACAAAATTTCCCATAACAGAATCAGTAAATCATTGGTGACATAGCTGTACCAAAGAAAATTCTTTCTGTACTATCACTTGAAGGGCACACCATGAACCCATACTAAAAATAGGCCTCAAATCATCTAGCAAACCTAAGAGCAAAGATAATGTAATGCAGACATGCTAGAACACTTTCCTCTTACAGATTCATACATACCTGACCAAATACAATTCCAGTAGTTTATTCAGTGACTGTACAATCAGAAAGGTCCTCACTTTCCATCTACTAGGGTCCCAAACTGATATTCCACTTAATGTGTTCCTGCAAACCTAAACACAGACAGAGATGTGAATTCACTTTTTTCTGAACTACGCAAAATGTTGTTTGTATAAAAGGTTTTGCAGGCCTCAGCTGGTCAAACAGTTTGACACCCAAGACCCCCAAAAGAGCTGCAGTCCCTGGATGAAGCTTCAAGACAGCTGCTCCTAGACGTCCCAGCTATGTGTCATGAAAGTTAATGCCAAAACCTGATTGGCTGGCTTTGTTTAGCTAGCAGAAGTGCAATGCCTTCTGAGGCTACAGGTTAAATATAGGACTGCATACTAACTAGCCTTTTTTAGCACCAAAGTCACAGAATTTCACATTAAATAATCATTTCATTAAAGAGAAGATAATGGAGAAGAGAAACTGAGAATTTAAGCAAATTCCCATTCAAAGTGGCGAGGGGCCCCAAATAATGATCCAAAGTGTAGATGCATAGATTCCAGAAAGAGAGAGAGAGAGAGAGTGAAGTTCCAACATCACAGCATTAACAGGTTTTAAGAGTTCTTGTAATGTTTCCCAGTCAGAGGAGCTTGAACAGTGCTTCATAAGAGATTGTGTCCCCTCAGCTTCACATCCATCCAATGGCAAAAAGTATAGAAAATCCACTATGCACTCTGGAGAGGGAAATCTGAATTGTTGTTCGCTTTTTTAAATTTCTTTGCTTACCAGTGAATTTAAAGTTATAGTGTTTCCCAAGCTGCCAGAGCCTCCCCAACTCTTCCCTCCTGAGAAACGCTGGGTGACAGCTCAAAGCCGCAGTTGCACTCCAGTTATCATGTGCTCCAACTAGCCAATCAAAAAACAGCATTCTCAGGTTTCACTAGCTAAATATATAGTAGTGATGCCTTTAGGAAAAGAGCACCTGTTCAGCAAATCCAGTGAGATACAACTAGACAAATGGAGCAGAGGGATTAAGAAAAAAATGTTGTTTAGGCCATGTTATTGTCACTTTAGCCAGAGGTGTTTAAAAATGTGATTGCATTGAATAAGGCTACTGATAAAGGTAAAATATTAGCATTGGGGGTAGAATGAAAAGATGTATGTCTTCTACACCTTCACAGGACATCAATTTACATTATTTGTTGTTATTAATTACATTATTTTACTCAACATAGAATAATTTGCAAATTGCTAAGTAAAAGTTCGAAGCAACTTTCATCCTTATTGACCAAACAAGTTGCACAATAAGACTGGAATCAACCATAAATTGTATCTATGCCGATTTGACAACTTTCTATGTTATGATTGCTTTTCACATTTAAATTTTGTCTATGTACTCTACTCTGTGTATATTATGTCAGTCTTATATTGCATGATTTAAGTAAAGAATATTTTCTCAGAGACCGCACAGGTCTGGCTTGTCTTATTTTAGTTGCCATTTGTTACCCAAGGATGTGTAAGTGATGTCTCATATTGCAGAATCATGAGTACAGAATACAGGTTACTACTTTGCTGCAGCCCAGGTGACATTGTCTTGACACGTCCCTCAACTTGACGCCTCTCTGACGTCCACTTGAAAGCCTGCGGATTCTGATTTCTCTTGGGCAGATGAACACTACACAGAGTGAGTGACAGCAACAGCTGTGTTTCATTACTTCTCTGGGGTGTTCTGTCCACCCTTAAACTCTCATACTTCTCACAGCATCAGCAAGCAGAATGGAAGGGTACCAGATCGCTGCAACATCAGCCAAAGGGAGCTCGGGTTCTCAAGGTGAGGTTTTATGTACTCAGATTGCACCAAGCTTGATTAATCTTTACTTATTTATGGGTTTACTTAGTCTATTTATTTAGTTTAAATTGTGTTTACTCACGAATGGCTACTGTAAAACAATTTATAGCATAAATTGACAGCCGTCACTGTCTGTCAATCACCCGTGGGATGACTAAATGAGTGAATCACAGGCTACAAGGAGTAAGAAATCAAATCACTTAGTTATGGGTAAACAATGAGTCATGGAGATAAAGCCAAAATTGTACAAATATTTTGGCTCTCATACTCAATAAAACACAGCTGCTTGTCACAGTGGAAAAGAATCATTTGCCAAAACACTGAGGTAAGTGGGCTATATAGAGAATCAAAAAAGCAAGTTTGCTAACACCCTTAAAAAAGGCAAGTTGTTTACATTGTGTTTGTGAAAAAAAGCAATGGATTTTGAAAAACCTTTCACCTTATGATCTGTAGCAACCAAACATATTCTACATAACTGATAAAAAGTGCCAGGAGGTTCTTTAAAGCCAATTCCAGTGGTGGATGAAGTACACAAAGCATGCACTTGAGTTGAAGAAGAGATACACCAGTAAAATATTACTCCAGTAAAAGTGCTCCCTTTAAGCAGTTAAATAAAAGAGATATTCAACTTTGAAATCTAGTGAAAGTTTATGTAAAAGTCTTCCCTAATGGAAATACTTAAGTAAAATACAGACACAAACAAGCTACTTAAGTACAGTATCAAATTACATTTACTTTGTTACAGTCCACCACTGGGGTGTGTAACAAAACAGCTCTGATCTGTTATTGCCTGGACCCCAGTGGACTGGTGAAGGTGTGCATTGGTATTTAGCACTAAGATATTAGCAGCAGATTCTTAAGTCCTGTAAGTTGTGAGGTGAAGGCTCCACGGATTGTACATGTTGGTCCAGCATATACCACAGATGTGATTGGATTAAGATAAACAGCTTGAAAAAAATGTTGTGTTCCTTAAGCTATTCCTAAGCAATTTTTCCTGTTGAAAGTTGAAATAGGCCACTGCCAATAGGGTATACCATTGCCATGAAGGAGGGTATTATTGGTATGCAACAATAATTAAGTAATAATGAGGTGGCATGTTTTAAAGTAATATTTACATGAATGCCAGGACTGCCATGTTTCACATAGCATCACACTGCCTCCACTGACTTGCCTATTCTCCCAAAGCATATCCGAAGGTCCAGACAATCCAAAAAGACAAGCCGATTCATAAAAGCATACCATATTCTTCCATTGTTTAGTGGTCCAGTTCTGATAATCAAATGCCCATTTTAATGAGTTTAATGAGCCTCGGGTGCCAATGATACTGGTGCCAGTTTGCTGGTTGTCCTTCCTTGGGCAATTTTGGTATATACCATCACTGTATGCCCATTTTCCTACTTCCAACACAACTTTTAGAAATTACTATCATATATCCCACCCTTTGACAGGTACTGTACTTTGTTACAATATAATCAACATTATTCACTTTTATGTTTCGGCTAATTGTGCCTTACCATAGGTATTCACCCCATGAAACTTTGAACAGTTTAAAAGTACTACAGCCTTAAATAGATATAGGCTTATGTATTACTTGAATTGGTTCATTAAGATGTCAATTGCTTTTCTGTTGTGAATGATCATCTACAAAATTACAACAACCTAAATATTACAACTGTGCAACCATTTAATATCAGAAGGCACATAATTAGTTGAATTAGAAACTGATTGAACTGATGTCTGGAACAACCTGAAAATGTAAAAATCAAGGATTGGTTATTCCAAAATAAATAAGCAAAAATAAATAAATGAACAAAAGAATCTGAAGGGATGGTTTAAATAGATGTAAGAGCATATGTTCATAAGAGCATGTTGTGGAGATGTAACAATGTTAAACTGGTAAAGGTTATGAGCAAGGTGAATGAAGAAAAAATTACTGACAAGCAGGTTCCAGTCTGCAAGACCTTTAAAACTGGGGTGGAGGTAACAACAGAACAACAAACTCTATACATACTGTCAAAGATACAATAGAGTCATTCAAATCATCCTAGAAAATGAATATGGTTGAACAATCCAAAGAAAACTGTTCACAAATTGCCTCCATTCTTTATCAAAGATACGTATAAAGTACATTTTAATTTCAGGTTGTAGCCCTACACATAATATTTGTTAATATTTCTGCAATTCTGACAAGCAAACAGAAGAGAAAATAGAAGTCCATTTTTCTTTCTACTATGAGAGGTTTTCACAAATTTAACTCTTGCTTTCCACATTGAAAAACAAAGAAACATTCCCACTTATTTTCTAAAATATTAAATGACTTAGATCAATAAATGTGTCAGACATGACAAAAATGTGACAACAAAACCTGCAGCCTTCTTGGGTAAAAACACTTTATTTATTTACTTTTCTTACATAAAGTGAAGTCTTCCCTTTCATGGTGTTTTTAGTCTTGATTTTGATGCCCTGGTCTCCGAGAGGTTCAGACACAGGCTCAAGGTAAATACTGGACTGAACACACTGGGCAATACTATGTCAGGCAGTCAGACAACACTGCAAAGTCACTCCATGCAGAGCCTCGCTCAGATACACATGCGCTCAGTCCTGCATATTGTTCATGTAAGACTCTTTAAAGAGGAACTGGGCAGAAGTTTTTGTGGTTTTGCAGATCCTGAACCCTTTGAAAAGTTAGTTGAAGATTTGTGTTCACAGTGCTCCATGAGCTGTAATAAATTAATCACACAAGTCCAGGAGACCTCTCCAAAGCCACCTTCACAGTGAGCGACAGTTGGCCTCCACACGTGGAGGAAAAAGAGCGTGCACCGTTTGCTACGGTCAGGAGTCATCTCACTCGCAGCCGTGACATCATCCACTCCAGGCCCTGACACAGTCTGCACACAGAACAGGTTTACCAAGTTACAGTATTTGCAGATTAACTGTTTAATATAAACAAACTCATCAGGCTTTGAAGTCAGTTTATTTGGCGTTGAATCATAATTTATTGGACTCCAAGCAATCCTAGAATATAAACATTAAATATTACACCTCCATCAGCAGTGTGTTAATTCTGTGCATAAGCCCACCTACTGACTGCAACATATTATATGGCAATAATTACAAAATTATTTAGACATTTTTACAAAGTAATATGCATAATTAATGCATTATGCAAAAAATTCACTGTTTTTCAAAACTATAACTAAACTATATGGGCATAATGAAAGTACATGTGCTACAGGAAAATTGGATATAGGAGTAGGCACAGAAACAAATACCCAAGTCAGGCTGTGCACAACAATTTGCCTGTTAATGCACACTTGTAATAGACAGTGATTCATTTCTTTGATATTATTTTATGTAATCAATATTTACTGATTGCTTTATTGTCAAATAAATAAACAAACGCTATAAATGCATTACAAATATTCAGATAAACACCAAAGTTTCATTTCTGGAGCTCTGTAATGCATCTCAAGTTGTAATATAATTAAACAAATCACACATAGAACTGTGTTTTATGTCTGTAAACACACAGACTAATTAACAATATTGCTAAATGAGGTGTAAGTGTAACCAAGTCAACCATCTCAATGCTATTGCCCAACAGCAAGAAAATTCATTGTTAAACAAACTTGGGTACAAACTTCCAAAGCAGACAGTTTAAAAAAAGTGACTCTTCTTCTTCTTACCCCTCCCCTGTGAGAGCACAGCAGGCCTGGATGTGCCACTGGTGGTCCTTAACAGAAGTAAGCTGTAGGCTCTGTGAGATTTCGGCTACTGTCATACAACCCTTTACATCCTGCTTGTTGGCAAATACCAACAAACCAGCCTTTTTAAGGTCCTGGGAAACAAAATTGGAAGAAAACCAATCAAAGTTTAATTAAATTTAAAACAGGATTTAAACAGATTATTTCTTTACCACATTTCATTTCATCACATCTCACTCGAGAGGATCTCTACACAAGTTAGAATGAAAGTAATTACACACACACACACACACACACACACACACACACACACACACACACACACACACACACAGCATTTTAACAGCTTTGGTAATAGCCACATAGCTTCATTACCTGAGGTACAAATCACACACTCATAGCATTCAACCACAAACCTCTTCTTAGTCTCTTCAATTGACTGGCATGGGCAGGCTAACATCAGCAAATAAATAAATAATTTCTGATAAATTCAGTCAGTTCTAATGACTAAATCTAAATTTTCCAATTGGGTCATTTACATTCAAACATCTGAATGGGTCATTCAAAAATTGCTGCTATCATCTGTACAAAGTGTGTAAGCATGATTCTGTTTCTGTGAGGTTTCAACTTTTTGCATGCAGGGTGTAACATGAAGCATTAGTTAATCCAGAGTAGTTTGAATAGAAACATCAGCAAAAAAAATAGTGTTTGTGTGCAGTAACCTTTATGTGAATGTGGGACTCACCTCATGAGCTAGCATTCTGTAGAGCTCTTCTCTGGTCACAGAGATACGCTCTCTATCTGTGCTGTCCACCACAACTATAACAAACTGTAAAGCCATGGGAATAGAATAGAATGTACAATTTCTGACTCCATAGACAACACACAGTACCATTGTCCGAAATAAAACACTTAATACACTAATTAATAAATGCACTAAGATTGCACAAAATGACAAGAAAGCTGAATATCGTACCTCAGTGTTAGTGTAATAGGTGTTCCATGAAGAACGCAGAGATTCCTGGCCTCCGATATCCCACATGAGGAAGTGAGTGTTGTTCACCACAATCTCCTCTACATTGCTGCCTATCGTGGGTGAAGTGTGAACTACTTCATTCATAGAACTGAAGACCAAAACACCAAAAACATTATTAATAAAGCTACCCATTTGTTTAGAGATTTGAATACCGCATGAAACATACATAACAAATTAAATAAGAAAAAAACATAGCACACAGCAGGACAATATTCCACAGTAAATGTGCTCAATATTTCCATTATACATTCAGCTGATATTTATGTCTTTGTGTGTGTGTGTGTGTGTGTGTGTATATATATAGATAGACGCTCCCCACCTTAAGAACGAATTACGTTCGAATGACCGTTCGCACCATGAATTTGTTCGTAAGTTGTTTTGTGTTCGTTATTGACTATGCATATCTCCTAATGATGTAAAAACTCAAATAAACAATAAAATCTACTAAAACAAATCGAAATACTGTATACACAATGTTGTATTAAGTAATAAAAAATAAAAAAGATTTACTTTAAAAGAATTTATTCACCCTAGTCCAGTGTGCATCATGTAGACTTGTTACGATCGACGACTAGCTATCCCCTTTTTACATTTTTTCGACCCCAAACTTATTTCAATTTGAAGACTTTCAATTCATAAATTTTCTGTTCATATCCGTGAAAGTCCGTAAAGTGAATGTTCATCAAGTGGGGAGCGTTTGTGAACTTTGGTGCAGTGTCACATCAAAGCCAGAAATTTCTATTAAATAGTTACATGAGAAACACGAAAATAAAATTACAAAACTGTTACAAGAAACGTCTCTCCAACTTGAATGTGCTCACAGGTTCCAGAGACATTTAAACCATGCGGTCTTTCTTGTGAGTGCGAAGTGCTACTGCTGTATTACAGTTACAGAGACACAATAATAAACAAGCTCTGGGATTCCGGGAAGGGAAAAGAAAAACTAAAAACTAACACAATACATTTCACCTCAAAAGGATGCTTATCATACTAAAATACATAATAATGATTTTATTCAACTCAGATGACTTAGAGTTTAGAAATAAACAAGAAATAAGAATATATTCATGCATTAGAATAACTGTTAAAAGATGAATTAATACTCACAATTGATAAAGGATTGTTGTCTTTCCTGCATTGTCCAGTCCAACAATGATGACTTTATGCTCTAAATGACAAAATACAGCATGATGAACACGAAAAAATTTATTTTACACTAATTTAATTTAAATCTATTTTTTTCACTCTAATATTGAATATTGACTGCTATACACTGAATAGCACAGACATGGAAACTGCCTGAGATATTGCTTTCAGACATGTTCAATGGAATCTGCTGTATAGATCTGAAGAAAGAACAGACAAAAAACTAGCTCAGCAGACACTAAGGTTAAGGTGTAACACTCTCAAATATATAACCTAGATAAGACTTTCATTTGGTACACAGGTGTGAATATGAAGAAAAAAAACAACCACAATTCTTGGTTAAACAGAATAAATGTCAACCTGCTCCTCTTAAAAACAAGTCATGTGCATAACAACACTCCTAAAACAACAGTCAGCCAAAGAACCAAAGTAAAGTGCTAATAACCAAGTCAATTTACTTAAACTGTCTCTTGCAAATGTATGAATACAAATTATAATCCCACATCCTAATTAAATTAGTTAATAAACTTTAATTTGAGATCAAACTAGCATGTTGGATTTACCAAAAATTGGAATAGGGAAAGATATGAAATGATTCCAGTCTAAAATATATAGAATAAGCTAATTAAATAATTACTCATTATACATAATTAAATTAAATAAATATTTTTAAAGTCTACTGAGGCAAAAAAATAAAAAATAGTATTTGAGAATATCAGACTCAATCAGTTCTAGTTATTTACTTGCATTAGAAACATTAAAAAAGAAATAAATATGTGAGAAATTGTACAGGTGTGCAAATCTCATAGCAAGAGTTCAGACACTGCTATGCAAATGTATGACCTCACATTTTGATACGGGTGTATGATTGGTTTCAAATACATATATAAAAAAAATGTGTGCAAGATATTTTTTTTAAGTGATTTGTAAAACAGGAGTTGTGTGAGGAAAGATTTGAGAAGGTGTGACAGGTGTTAGTAGAACGTGTGAAAGGGTGTTGGTAGAAAAAAGCCTTTGTCTCTGTGACGTCAATACTCGTGTGACTATTTTTTTACAACTACAAACTTCTATCTTACAGAGGGCTCAAACCTTTCAAAAATAGCTATAATAATACTTTCATGGAAGGTGACGCACACATTGTTCACCGTAATAGAAAATAATACTACAGTGCCACACCCATTAATATCTTAACACACATACTGTACACCACATGCTCCCTTAGTTATGCTTACAAAGCAGGTGTGTTACTAGGCATTCTGCCTTACAGAGTAAAACAAGCAAAACTGCAATGCTCTGGCATTAAGGAAAAAGTTCTGCTTACTAACTTCTCAGAAATGCAAAAGTTCAGCTTCACCGAAAGTCATTTTTAAAATAGTTAAGGTGTGCGTGTAATAGAAATGGAAATCAGGTGACTACTCTGCTCAATTCAAATTTATGAACTTCAACCTCCAACATAATACAAGTTTGAGTAATTAGGAAGATAGCAGCTGTGAATATGGTTTTAGGTGATGCATCTCATGGAGTCAACATGACATGCAGCCAAAGGTAGGTGGACTCCTGACCAAAATTCTCATACCTTACTTCTTTCTCAAACTGTTGCCACAAATTTGGTGGTTACCACAATTGTCAGGAATGTCTTTGTATGCTGAAGCAATACCGTTTCGCTACCGGGCCCACACCTGTTCCAGGATCACAATGTGTGTGAACAATCCAAACTATGTTTCCAGTCAAGATTTTTCTCCAAAAAGACAAAAAACAACACCTTGCAAAAAGACTTGCAGAAAATCAGCTATGATCACAAAAAATCTTGAACATTGCGTCACAACAATTAGAGGGGAAAAAAACACAAATTACACAAATATTATCCACCTGTGTGAGAAAATAGCAGTGTTGTGGATACATCTGATCATTTATAAATTGTTAGCAGCCTCACTGCTTTACTTTGGTCAGGACTGCAATGACTTCACAGGGAACACAAGCATTCTATGTAGCCAAATTGATGTTTAAAGATATTTGGACTTGAGGAGAATAATTACGCATTAGCCTTATCATCATTTATTCAACATACCTGTTTCCATTACACTTTTCCCTTCTCACCTTTATTGATAGACTGATTTTCTGACTCTGTTATGAAGTTTTCCTGAGAGATTTGGGCTATTTTTTTTTTTTTTCCATTTTAAAACTTCATATTAAAGAGCTAGAGGGTAAACATCATATTGTAATTTTTTTTAACTGATCAAAGTTTATAATCCTTATTCCTAAGGCAATCAGACCTAAAACTTGTTTCAGCAGTGAATAAAATAATAACCATTAAATAATCAATAGTCTTTACAGCACCTATTCATTAAAGAATGAGATAATCAAGTTATTTTATCACATCTTGGGTTTAAAGGTTAAACTACTGTGCAAGGATGTGCTTTCTTTTTCATGACAACTGAACATTGATCCCCCACATGGAACATCAGCTCTCTCCACGGTTGTTTTTCTTACTTCTGAAAAAAAAACATTCAATAAGGAGCCAATGACAAAACACTATTGCCTCATAAAATCTTACAAATGAATGTTAAATATCTGAGATGGCGTTTTCACTAAACTGGTCATGTGATGCATTTCAATGGGACTATGGATAATTGTTTTGCAATTCAGAAAGGGTGCTTCCAGTGTATACATTCAGGTAACTTGCACAAGCAAAAAAACAAAACAAACAAAAAAACCCTTACAATTACCATACTTGTCTGTGAAAACTGGAAATTAGAAAAATCTTACTTCCCTCTTATAAGTAAAAGGACAGTTACTAAGAAGTGACATGGGCAGAGCGTGTTCTTAAATTATCCCTCATTTTAATCCATGCAGTTGGATGGGTGAATGTTTGTCTTGTAGCTTTCTACTTATATCAAACTTATCTGTTAGTCAGCTGAGCATGTGTGCACCCTGATAACCTTTTGCAATACTCAAGACTTTTAACCTTTCAGTGAAGTATGAGTTCGACTAAGAGGGAACTTCTGTGAATATTTCTGTTTAGGGAAGACATGCAGGTAGTTGGTTTGAAAGAGGCAGATGTAGAAGATGGGGGGTATGGAACTGGATGATCTGCTGTGGCAACCCCTGAAGGGAGAAACCGAAGAAGAAGAAGAAGAAGAAGAAGAAGAAGAAGAAGAAGAAAGACATGCTCCAGGGGCCATATTCCAATTCTGAACACTTTAAACTTTAGCACTAATGGTTTATATTTGAGTATTCTTAGGCTTAATGTTCAAAGTTAAATGTAATGGAACAGCTTGTCCAGTCGCCCAACCTTACACGAAAGAGTTGTGTCTCCCTTTGCATTGTAAACATGCAAACACTGATGTATTTTCTATACAAGTTGACTTTCTAGTGAAACCTGATCAATCGGTGCTGCCATCTGAGCAGTGCCAGGGTTTAAGGCAATACTAGGTCACATTATCTATAATGAATGAGAAGCCACGGATACTGCAGGCTAACACACAGAGGTCATTCTCAAGCAGTGCTGACTCAAGTCTCATTTCTGTCATTATGTGTACTTTGAGTTTCTTCATTCTTTCACGCCTATATTTAAATGATATTATCCTGTGTAAAATAAATGAAGATAATAGTACTGAATGAAGAGGTCTCTCATTTGATAGAGATTTCTTTACGATTTTGCTTGTATGCATCCAGAACAGGTGACAGTGTGACCTAAATTATAATTCATGAAGAGCTTCATCATTAACATTTCACGACAGTTCAGTTCAGACGGGCTTTTGCAAAGCAAAACAGTCCTAGTTTTATAGCTCATGAGCAGCATTACTTAATAGAATTAAGTGCTGTCAAATATCGATGTTTGTTTGTTTACTTGTACCGTTCATTATAAATGTTAGTGTTCTGTCGCACTGGTGTTGTACTCATACAGGCCTGTGCTAGCCTGGCGCTAGCTACGACTAATTACTCAATCAGGAATTCAAATAGTTTCATGGTTTAATTTCAGTTTGTCCTGTTTCACACCACCAGATCTTCTCCTGTGACTTCTACCTGATTAATTGTGAAACAGAAAGAAGCTCCACAAGGCCCATTGAATACTACAGCAGTCCGCTGTTAGCAACAAGCTGCTATCAAAATGACACAGAGCGTTGAAAACCACACGATTGTCAGGCAGGTTGCTGATCGCACACAGCGATAAACTGTTATACAATTGCTGGATATGTGTAAGCCACTGCCAGGCCTCGGGTTTTGAGAAATATGTGACAAGTTACGTCACAATGTTTCCTGATCTCCACAGCGCTAATGGCGAGTAGCTGCCTAGCTGAATTTGCTAACTAGCTATTGTCTTACTTACGTGTAAAGACACGGACTCACCTTGGTGGTTAAAAAGCCTCCATAACTTTGTGAAAATGATTCCCATGGTCTACTGGGTGATCTTTTTTTTTCTTTCACACCGCCAACACGTAGAGTGTAAAATGGAACCGGTCCGGCTAAAGCCAGTTGTGCAATCTAGCCGAAAGCAGAACCCAGTTAGCGCTCGGTTGCAGTCCGCGGTTCAGCTAAATGCAGGAGATATTTTCAAGGCGAGATTGAGGTGAGAGGGAAACACGACGATGGGGAACGCCGCTGCTTCTGAAATGCTGCATAATTTGCCGTGTGTCATAGCCGAATTCAGAAAAGCGGTCGGGGGAACTGCTTGATTCAGTGTGGAGAGACACAGAGAGCGTTACAGCCTGAACAACTGCTGCTGCCCTGCCCTCAGGTTTAAACCTCTCCCACATACTAAACGTGTCTCCTCAGTGACACTTGGTCAGAACTTCTCTCCCAGTCTGCTTGCTTGTGTCAAGAATTATTTTACTGTACTTAATTAAGAAACATTATTTCAAAGTCATAGCTATATTGAAGTCTCAAACCGTACACAATATATAAATGTTAAAGAAAAGAGGCTTTTTATTTGTCATGTACAGCACAGTGAAAATCTTCACATATCCCAGATATGTAGGGAGGCTGGGCTCAGAGTACAAAGTCAGCCATGGTAGAGCACATCTGGAACTGAGAGGGTGAAGGGGCCTTATTTAGGGGCTCAGTTGTTTAACCTTAGTAATACTGGGGCTTAAACCTCCAACCAGTAACCCAGAGCCTTAACCAGTGAGCTACCACGTACCCTAAAGAGGATACTACAACTACTTCTAACATTATTACTACTACTAATACTCATCATCATCATAAGAACAAGAACATTTATTCATCTTCAGTAACAGCTGGTCAGGGCTGCAGTGCTCATGTTAGTTCTCACTGTCCAGTGTTCTGTATTGTTTAAAGATTTATAATCACACTCTTGATGTCACCCAAATGAGGATGAGTTCCCCTTTTAAGTCTCAAGGTTTCTTCTTAATAACGTCGAAGGGAGTTTTTCCTTGCCATAGTCGCCATTACTTGCTCATCAGGGATAAATACACATCATTCACCTTAACTGTTAAATTCTGTAAAGCTGCTTTGAGACAATGTCTGTTGTGAAAAGCGCTATAGAAATAAACTTGACTTGATTTCAGGAACAAGCCAGGAGAGAACTAGAAGGAAGGAAACCCACAAGTGCAGGGAAAACATATGTAACCCTGCTTCAAACTCAAGCTGAAACTGAAGGTCAGAGAGTTATAAATGCTACTAATATTAGAAATATTTATATTACTACATGTAGTATCTGCATTAGCAGTAGTAATAATTATAGTAGTTTAGCTTTTTTAGCTTTTCTTTTTGCAATTTTCTGGTTGAAATGCATTCTTTGATGCCTAAATATTGATTATTCTAGAAAAGAATAATAGCATAAATCCTAAAATTTGTAATGGTGCAGTAGATAGTGTTGCAGAGTCAGAGGTCCAAGTTTGATTCTGTGTGGTAATCTCACTGATGGAAGTTATGTGTGGTTAATAAAGATAAGTGAGGTGTGTGTGTGTTTATCATTTATACCAATTAAAAGTGAAGTTGAAAGGGTATTTCAAAAACGAATTATGTGATTACAACAAACAAGCTGAGACTTAGAAGAGCTCCAGGGCTCACCTCACTGAGCTCTGATTTTGACAACATATGTTGACAAACATTTGTTCCCGAATCTCTATAATTACATTGACTTGTTAGTAACCTCCATATACAAAATTTCGTGTATAATTAAGATAAAATCAGTAATAAAATAAATTAAACGAACTGACGGTAAAATCGCCAGTTGTAAATCTTAAATATATAAACCAGATATTAATTGATCCACTGGATTTCGAAAATCCGCAGAATCGTCTCACGTGGTAGAAGAGAGAGACCTGCATTATAGTGACGTCATCAATACGCGACCATCAAGGGGTGGGTTAATCAAGCAGAGCATGTTGATGACTCAGAACGGTTCAGAGCTTGGATTGTATGCGAGAAAGAGAGAAAAAGGCCGGAGTGCAATATTACTGCTTGCATTGACTTAATATATTTTCCCCGTCCTGTCTCACATTATATTCCATATTCGTTTTAGCGACTCACATTTGAGCTGTTGCTGAAGCCGCGTTGAAGAACTTCTGTGAAGTAGCTATGTCAGTTACAGAGATGTTCACCTACATCCAGGGCTTTCTAACTGCTGATCAAGATATTCGCGAGGTAAGGGGAAACAGTTAATGTTCATTAAGAATGTCACGTATAAAATGTAATGGAATCGTGATTATAAAATGCGTCCTTTACTCAAATGTGAGACTGGATCAGGTTGGATAATTAGTTATGTATCTGCAAAACCGCCAAAAACACGTGTTACCTTGGGTGTCTTTTAGCTTTCCCCCTTAAGAGCATTGCTTCTGATGGAAGCAATTTTTTTTTTGTTTCTATTTACTTGCAGGACATAAGAAAAGTTGTCCAAATTCTCGAGCAGACTGCCAGAGAGATCCTCACCGTCCTCCAAAGTGTCCATCAACCATCTGGTTTCAAAGACAGTAAGTGGACGATCAGACATATTTTGGTTTGTTGAAACTGATACTGAAGAGGTATGTAACAGCCTGTGCTTTCCCACCAGTTCCCAGCAAGTGTCTGAAGGCCAGGGAGCTGTTCTGCACTGTTCAAACCCAAATTGGTGATCTGAAAACAAAGTTCCCTGTGGAACAGTATTATAGGTCAGTGCAGACATTTTGTGAGAACGTATGTATAATAATGTGAAGAACTTTAGTTGTATTTTATTTGAACATTATTTCATTAACTCTGAACAGGTTCCATGAGCACTGGAGGTTTGTCCTGCAGCGCCTTGCATTTCTTGCTGCTTTTGTGGTCTATTTGGAAAGCGAGTCATTGGTGACACGAGAGGAGGTGGCAAAAATCCTTGGAAGTATGTGGTGTGGTTTCTTTTGTATAGATTCTTATTGAATGTATTATTATTTAAAAAAAAAAAAAAAAATCTTGTTTTTGCAGTTGAAGTAGAAAGAGAGAAAGGATTCCACCTGGACCTTGAAGATTATTTAGCGGGAATCCTTATTATGGCCAGTGAACTGGTAAGATATCAAAACTTCTGTCTTTTAAAGGTGCTTTTTAGTCAAATGTCACAAACTAAAACCGTTTGTTAACTCCACAGTCAAGACTGGCAGTCAACAGTGTAACATCTGGAGACTATGGTCGACCTCTTCGTATCTCAAATTTCATCAATGAACTCGATTCTGGTTTTCGCCTTCTAAATCTGAAAAATGACCCTCTACGTAAACGCTATGATGGTCTTAAGTATGACGTGAAGAAGATTGAGGAGGTAGTGTATGACCTGTCAATCCGTGGCCTTGCCAAGGAGCAGGAAGCCGGGGGAGATAAGTAGAGGGACAGAGGAGGCCGTGGGGCAAATACCCTCCCTGGGATTCTCCATGAGTGCAAGAGTGGAGACTTAACCTACCAGTAGGCAGGCAAGTGGAGGAAGAGAAGTGTAGCCATCTGTCTGACCTAGTGGAAAGTTGTTTATGCCTGATAGAAATGGGAGAAGCTTTGTTTCTCACTGCTGTTGAAAGGTTTTCTTCTGTACAGTTCATCTGAAAGCTTGGTTGGATGTGCCATTTCGCTGTTTATTATTGTTCTGTGCTCGTCATTACACCTGTAAAGCTTTGTATAAACATTGGACATGGTTGGCACTAGGATGAGGTGATTTACAAATATTTTTAATTTTTTTGTCTTTAAATATCACTGAGGTCTGTATTATAATTAAACTGCAAAGGAAAGTTAGCTACGGTCAAAGAAATTGGCCTAATTTCAGTTGATTGTTATATTTCTACTAAGATGTAATGGTTAAGGTCTAAACATCCTGAGGAATATGGAATGATTTATTTAAACTACACAAAACTGCTGCTTTTGAGAAACTATATTGGTCTGTCAGTACATGCACACACATATATACATGTCTCCTTTTAAAAGCCCCCAATTATTAGCCTTTTATGAAGAATTTTTATTCTGAATGTTTCTGTTAACATGTTTTGCATGGTTATGTTGTATGGTGATTAGAAAGGGGAGATATGGAAGATCATAACCTTTAAAGAATATGACAGTATTGCCTTAGTTTTTAATATTGTCAGTATGCTTCTGCACTCATGAAACTATAAATCTCATTATACTATCGCATGATGTATTTGGTCTGAAGACAGCAGTTTTGCTCGAAAAACATTCTCATTGACAACAGATGCAAAAAGTATTTTGTGTTTTGGGAAATCAATTATTGTTTAGCAGTATTTCACTAGTATGTAATATTGAGCTGTACATGTGAGCATGTGATTGACCTGCTTTATAAATGTATACCTAAGTACAGTTTTTGACAACACATGAAGTACCTGTTTTGACTTTCAACATTGTACAGAGGTTTCAGCAGTAATAATTCCTTATGGAATGTCTGGTATATTACTACTGCACTGACATGAGTTCTCTCTCTCTCTCACTTTTTTGTTCCAAATACTGTGTTAATATTGTGTAATAAAATGAATCACAACCAAACATTTTTAGTAAACAAGTAGCCAATGAAAAGATTAGTTCACTTGTTCTTGTTCATTTATATTTAATTTACTTCACCAGTTTGTACACATGGAAAAAAAGTTTAAATTAGGTTTTGTAAATAAAGAAAATAACAGCATGTCTGGTCTCCTTTAAAACAATGTTTGTGGTGAGTTCAAAACCCTCTTTTCTTAAGTAATGTACTGTAGCAGCTGCAGAGTTTGCTGTGCCCTCGTTGATGAATTTTTATACAAAAAACCCTCCAAAGGCATATATTAACTGTGTCAATGCTAACTCCTATAGCCTAAATTATGGCAGAATTTTTTGGACTTTATTTAAAAATCCTAATTATAAAGGAATAATGCAAACAATGTTTGCAATTGCCATTCCCTGGTGAGCGTGCATAATTAGAGACACAATGCTAATTCAATTGCCAAAAATATTCACGTTTGTGCATTTGCTTCCAAAGTTAAACAGCAAAGTCCACAAGACATTTCATGTTTAATATCTTAACTGCTATGGCCATGCTATATTAAAAATGTAATAGCAGGAAATACAGGTGCTTGTGGAGATTTGTGCTCATTCAGCCACAAGGGTGTTAGTAAAGTCAGCCAATTCATCCCAAAGGTGTACAGCAGGGTTAAGGTTGGAGCGCTTTGGCTGGCCACTCAAGTATTCCACTCCAACCCATCTAAAGCAAGTACTCATGGAGCTCACTTTGTGAACATGGTGAACAGTCATGCTTAAGCAGGTTTGGTTCTCCTATGTCCAAGTGAAGGGAAAAATGAATGCTTCTGCAAACAGACATCTTATACTGTACAACTGCATCTTAGAGACAACAGTTTGGGATAGAGCCACGTAGAGCTGGATAAGTCAGGTGTCCCAATACTTTTGTTCATGTAGTCTGCATATATCTACATATAGCTGAATTTGCTTTGCACATATGACAAACCTAGTTCACCTGCATAAAGTTTGTGAATACTTGATGTAAGTTGCATAAAATGGGTTTTTGGAAAGCTAAAAAAAAAAATCATCAATTTCCATTTAGACTGAAACAAGGAGAAATAGTTTCAGAATGTCTTTTTTTGGCCTGCATTAATATGCCCTTGGAAATTGTATAGCATACATTTTACTATTGCAAGACAACCTGCGACCACCTCTACAAGTGTACACTTTTTCTGAAACGCTTCTTCCATTTCAAAATCCTGTTTTTACTTTGGGGATGAGAAAGGGTTATCGCAAATATAAAAATTGCTGTTATCTTTTTTTTTTTTTTTATATATAAATATAGTGAAATCTGACTAGTTTTTAGTCACTGAAATTTAAATTGCACTGCTGTAAAAACGTTTTACCATATATATATTTTTTTAACTCATAAGGGAAAGGCAGCTGCAAATGCATGTGTAAAATATAAAACCCATACTACAATGGTTGAAAGATATTGCTCAAGGCAACCGGCAACATTCTTGTAAATCTTTGAAAGTAAGGAGTAAGGAGTTTTTTTAATAAAAAAAACAAATATTACCACATCATAAACTAAAGTGCATTAAACGAGATGACTTTTTAGTATTTTGAAAAAGTTGATGGGAGAATTTTTGAGAACAATAAGTATTTATCATGAGTGGACTTCATCGAAAGAGGGGAGACTGGCTCTGATGTGTCAGCAGGCAATCAAAAGAAAGGCACGCGGTTTTCTTTCTTATTGATTATCAAATCACTACTTGGTTTTGGAAGATCTTTTTCTGACACATCGATATTTACTGCTACAATATAATGACCAGATGCAGTTTGTGGCAACAGCAATTAGTGAAAACAGCATAATGGACCTGCTACTGTATATGCAAAGAAAAAAAATGTTATAAAGTTTATCTTACTGCAGTGTGTCAGTAAGGATATAAAACTAGCTTTACTGGAGCTACAATATGCTTGTTAATTATTGCTGCTTTGTTCCCCCAGCACAGTGATGATAATGCAGGTGTGTGGGTATTTTAGGATTCAGATGTTGTGAGAAGTTCATTTTAGCGTAAATTGTAACTACAGTGACACATATGCAAATTGCCATGGACACTTCACAGGTAGTAGGAATGGAACATTCTGTCATTTTTCACACTACTGAAAAGAGATGAAAGGGCTGTGACATCTTAATAGAAAAAAAAACAACAAAAAAACACATGGAATGGTCTGACACTCGTTTTCAGTTTTGTGCGTCTTTGTTAAAAAGGATTTATAATGATGATCTTTCTCAACATAATATTTTAAAACAAATACCTTCGCTCATGCTGTAACAAATAATTACTGAAAACATTTATGTCAATTGCAAATTGCACAGTAGTCTGTAGCCAGTGATGTTCCCAACCACATTCTCATTTTGGTCCACCTGATTTCCCCCTTTTTGTAAATGTCAGTGTTTACCTTTAGAAAGTGCTTTTGTCTTTTTAGGCCAAATCATCAAACATTTGTTTTTCATAATGTAATACTGTCAATATTTTTTTATTTTATTATTTCCACCAGATTGCAGTTGTGTTAAAAGTCTCAAGAGCGGATCTGGGATGTGTTGATCATTATATTAGGAAGTGCATTGCGTCTTTTTCTCCAGAGCCCCAGATCACATGTGTACCTCTTAATGAGACGAAGCCACTGCTGTGTACGTGATTTGTCTGAGGCACGTAAAACAAAAGCTTCGCGTCGGATGTCCAGCACCTCGAACGTGTCGTCACAGTCCGGGTCGGTCGAAACCACACAGTTAGCTAGACGTATGGGTTCACGCAGTACAGCAAACTTGCCACTACTTTTATCTTTTATCAGTACCAGCACACCATCCTGCACAGTCTCGAAGGCCTCCATTTGGTCTCCCCGTACCCCTCCGTCTGACATGTGCACCATCAACAGGCTTTGCACATTCTGAAATTTGAGGGACTTGCTACCTTTTTTCACCCACTGGCCATCAGCAGGCTGTGAGATCTGCAGCGGACCCTCCATAATAAAGCGCGTGCTCTCACGAGCCCAGCCTACAAGTTTCATGGATGTCTCTCTCATCTCAATGTTGATTACTTCACGGTTCTTGCGACTTTCACGCCGAAAGGAGCGCAGGGACCATGTGGCTGTGCCCTCTTGCTTGCTCTTCATGTTGATGTGCTCCAAATGAGACTCCACCCGACTTTTAGCCTCCTTCAGGCGCTCATAATCAGGGTGATATTCATTAGTAGCTTTGATGATGCGGCTCAGCAACAAAGGATACTTGGTCACACGTTGCAGTGGAGCCATGAGAAAGGATCGCAGATTCATACGCCGCAGAGCCGAATTGTCGTTCTGGGATACATCAAGGAATATCCTGGTGGACAGCAAAAAACAGTCATCTATGAATTTATATTGGTTTATGATGTATTTTAATGTCTCTGCAATCTAAGCATTAAACACAAACTTAGCAGTGAGACAGTCTGGTTATGTGACCAGTATTCTAAAGTAATATACACATCTATATATCGCATTTAAGTGTACATTTATAAGTGTATATTTAAAAGGGTTTTACCCAAAATACAAATATTGTTTTTTTCAAGCCTTTTAAATGAAAACAATACTTACAAGAGATTTACTTAAAATACTGTATATACATTACTGAAAAAAAATCTAGCATTATGTAAATAAAATGTCGGCGACACTGTGCAGTTAAATCACATGGTTGTAAACATTGTAAATTAAAAACGAATAACATTTAATATTCAGCTTATTTGGCAATTAGAAAATAAAACAAAACAGAACAAAATAGAAACGTTGAAGACTAACACTAAAACCTATAATGTTTTTGGGAACGTCCACTTGTTTTTACTCTATGTACTGTATGTTTGGTTTGAGTAGACATGACCTAGGTCTAGGTTTAGCTAAGTTTGGAATTTTTTTTTTTTTTTTAATGGTCAAGGCAGTGTCCTGTGCTGCATGTTTTGTTTTTACCTAAGCAGCTCTTTTTCTTTCTCTAGTGTGTTAAGCATGTTGACAGATGTTGATTGCTGCAAGCAGTAGGTCTGAAAGGCTGGTAGCATGTTGACAAACTCCAAAAAGATTTCTCCAATGCATACAGTGAGCAGATCTTCATCTCCCTACATGTTTAAAACAGAGAACACTTAAATTATCATACAATTCCATGTCCCTGGCCTGCATAATGATGATAAGGCAACATTTCTAGAGCAAATTCGATTCAATATACCACAATAAAATGTTTATATATATATATATATATATATATATATATATATATATATATATATATATATATATATATATATATATATATATATATATATATATATATATATTTATATGCCATATTACTGTATGCCATATTACTGTATATTTAAAAAAAAAATGTCTGGTATCCATTTTATAATCAATGCCCAATGTGGAAAAAAACTTGTAATGCTGGAGTGGTGTGCTGTGCTCCCACCTGATCAAGTGCTTGGTCAATGTTGTCTTGCAGATGCTCTGTGAACCTGTCATTCACATCAATTAGCTCCTGCACATTGCTGAAGACCACAGTCAACTGTTCAGCTGTGAGCAGTCCTGCACTCTGCATGGGAAAGTAAAACTCTTCCTTGATGATGCGCAGATCCTCACCATAACTCGTCTCGGTGTTGAGGAACTCTAGAATGGCCTCCTTGCGCTCGGTTCGTAACTTTGAGCATCGCTCACACATACCTTCCTCTCGAGTGGTGTCTCGGTGGCCACAGTCTGGGCATGGCCGCTGGGTCTCCCATGTTTTAAACAATTCGGAGGGCCTCTTCCAGTTTGGTGCCAGTCCTGACCCAATTCCACTGTCCACTCGCTCTACTTCAGCCCCAGCACTGCGGCGAGACCGCCGTGGTTCCTCCTCATCCTCACGCTCATCACTCAGCCCCACTACACCACTGTCGGCACTCACACTGCTTACTGTGCTCCAACGGTGCTGACATGCACGGCTCACACCAAGGCGTCCATTCCGACCTTCTCCTCTAGGTTCAGAGTGGCCCCTAACTGTGCGCATACCTGAAACAGAAGACACATATCCAATGTTATAGTTTGTTTGTCCATGATTTGTGCGGTTTTTGTCCCAGTTTATCAGCAGGACACAAAGAACTGCTTGAACTTATAGAAGAAGGCACACACAAAAGAAAAGTTCCCCCAGGACAAATGTGTTTGATGGAAAGGAAGGTAGTTTACCCTATGGGCACTGGGTATAGAGGCAGCAGCACTGCACTCTCAAAATCAAAGGTAATAGTTGCTAAAAACATGTCTTTGTCAAAAAATGACTAAAGTGAGATCCTAAGGTTCTGAAAAAAGGCTCAGTGATGTTAGCAGTTTAAAAGTTTAATTAAAAAACAATGAAAAAAAAAGACTTTATCTATGCATGTAAAAAGAAAACATGCACTTATTTCTCCTAATTGGTTCTAGATATAACCAGTGTATATAAGCAATTGAAATCCAATTAAAGAGTATTTATTTAAGAAAGTGCTAAAGGGAGAAGAACTGCTATAGGTCTCACCACTATCTCTGTCTCTGCGTTGACTGTGGAGACGTGCAGCAGCAGCGATCTTCATCTCCAGCTGCTTGCGTTTGGCAGCATCGGTGGGCATGGGGTCACTGTAGTGAGGGCGCAGGCGACACCCACGCTGCGTCCTCACCGTTCCAGGCGACTCATAGGTTGCATCCGAGCTGGATCGCCTGCATCCTGACCCAAAGAGCTTCTGAATGGATAACAAGCCATCAGTCAGTCATCCATGCATCACATGTTCAATTAATTAGTTAGTATTGACTGGTTAAAGGATGAAAATAAAGACCACAGGTGGAGTGCTTAAAGAGTATTAATCAGAGAGGGATCAGAGTAAGATTAAAGCTCCCCCTGTCTAGCTAGCAGAAACAGCAACAACTAGCAGTAACAAAGATTTGCAATATATATTTTTATTACTTGTTTATTCAATGCATGAATTACATTTATTGTATTGTTGTTTACATCCATTGAGCTTTTTTTGTTATTTTGTCCTAAGGATATGCAAATATTTGAATTCAGACTGCAAAACGTTAGAATGCCACAGCTTGCATTAAATCTATTACAGTGCCCCTAACCCTAACCCTAGACTAAACCCTTCAACGGTGCTGATTTACAGCAACTGACCTGGAGGTTGAAAGGTCCTAAGATTGACAAAAATTGTAGTCTGTGGACAGACATGCTTTTAAATTATTGATAACTTCTCAGAAATAGTACATTGTAATTCACTAATGCTGACCTCTAGAAGCCCTGGCCGAACACTTGACATAGTACACCAACAAAACATCAAGTAAACCAGCTACTGAATAAGCTAGACCAACACAGATATGTTTCAACTGCTATCAGTGCCTGAGTAACAAGACACCACACGTGCAGGTATCATCCAGAATAAATAATGATGTCGCTGCTATCGTAATTAATAGCAAAACAGTGATCCACATGAGCCTTGATGCAGGTAACAGAGCTGAGATATGCATGATGCCAGGTGAACGCAACGATTCTCAATTCCACCATCCTAATACAAAATACATGAACTAATACAACCAAAGGAGCGAATCAATATTACCTCTATAACCTTCCAGCCAACAGTCACCAGAGACCGAATGCCTGAGATGCATTGAACAACCAGTTGGCATTATAAACAGAACGAGCAAAGACAGATGCACACCCACACAGACAGCGTTACGCATCCACACACTCGCAGGCTTGCATGCAAATAAAAGGAAACCAGTTACCAGCATGAAACCTGCCTCTAATCCTGTAAGAGAGTCATTCTGAGCAGCATGGAGGTATGCACCACTACATGTCTGCAGTTGTCTTTGCTGTGCAGCAGCATGTGGAGCCTCATCTAGTCCCTGTGCATCTGTGACACAGCACTCCGCAGTACACGGCTACAGCCAGAGAAGGAGCGGGTCATGATGAAGAGAAATAAAGAGCTCTCTCTCTCTCGCGCTCTCTTTGTGTGTGTATATGTGTGTGCTCATGTTTGTGTGTGCAGAAAGGGGAATTGCCTTACGCATTCTCTTGGCTCTTCTCGTCCAGTAGCTTCACTGCAAGCCTCCTGTCTGCAGGCCGACGTTGTCATGGCAACGCAGGCAGACTGACACCCAGGCTGGGGACTGGTGATGTCAGTACCGTTGTGCTGGTCATGTGACAGTCTGACGGGGGCTTTGGCGCTGATCTCTGCACTGCAGCTGAGGAAGGAGGACAAGGAGTAGAAAGTAGGGAGGGGGTGATGAAGGATGAGAAAGGGAGGGTAAGGGATCTATTAAAGTGAATTTATGATTCCTGCCACCTCGCTTTCTCCTCTACAAGGAATGTGGCTGAGCATCCCCCATTTTCTCCAGGGATAGTGGGCACCAGGCTTCAGAGGGGCTGAAGAGCAATTAGATGCTTCGGTTCACTTTAGCACCTGAACTCACAAGATGTGCAGCCTTTTGGCTGATCATTTAGATTCCTTTGTGTGTGTCTGTTTGTGTTGAACTGTGCTGGGTGTATGTGCTTTGTGTACAGGGTATGTAAGATGGAAAAAAAAAAAAATTCAATTTCGTTAAAACATTTTTTTTTATTACACCCTCTTTTACAAATGACATTTGTGTAGTCGTATCACATTGATCTCTATAGCAATCCTGACCCTTGATTAATACACTTACCCTTTTCCCTTATTTTCTTGTCTTCCCCATTAGAATCTGCATTGCTGATGCAGAACACGTCATAAATTTGTTTTGCACGTAGATATGATTTTGTAATACTGCTGACAGCACAACCATAAAGGCTGAATCATAATTTTGTACACATATACACTTTAAAAATGCATATGAATACAAAAAGTCACGTATAAAACAACTAATTTCCCTCCTAAAAATGCATACCATTTCAGCTGCAAATCAAATAAGACATTTTTATTTGAAGTATTAATAAAAAACTGATATGAATCTATACTGACAAGATCTGGCGAACGGATGCATGTTTGGATTATACAGTATATACAGTAAATGCATGTATATTAGATGCCTGATACACACTCTCTACATTGGAGTTGGAAGGCAATTCCATTGATGTAGTGTTTTTGACTAGTTTTCACTCAATAAAAAATTTTGTAGCATTTTGAAAACAGCATTCCTTAAAATGCCGTAATTGTAGTACAATAGCACAGTGCACAGCACAGTACTTACACTAAAAAGTTCCATCAGTCACCCAAAAATCCCATTTTTTTTCTAGGAATCTAGGAAGAACGATACTACCAAGTGTTTAGGTTTTTTTTTGAGCCTCTGAAAGATCCCCTTTGAAAACCTAATACCATTAACTATCCAAAAAAACCTATGCAGAAGCCTTAAACTGATGAACTATTAAGGCAGCTCTGTAATATAGATGGCACTGGGAAAACAAAAATTATACTGTGATTTTTTTAGTCAGCTCATGTAAGTCCATGGCACTTGTACAGTTGAAGAAGCTCATCATATTTGCATGTTCAAAATTGCTCATTTTGTGGCTAAAGCAAGCACATGACAATGTCCAACTGTCTCTTGAAAAGAGAAATGCATCTGGACAGAATACATTTGCAGCATTTAGCACACATCCTTATACAGAGCTTATTTACAATAATCTTATTTATACCACTGAGCAGCTAAGGGCCTTGTTCAAGGACCCAGCAGTGGCAGCTAAATAGTGGTGGAACTTATGGTCTTCTGATAGGAAGTTCTACATTTTAACCACTGAGCTACCCCTTGCCAAAGTATATTTTGTTTACATTTATGGCATTTGGCAGATGACCTTGTCCAGATTGAATTACGTTTATCTGATTCTAACAACTAAGCAGCTATAGGGTTAAGGGCATTGCTCAGGGGCCCATGAGTGGCAGCCTGGTGGGGCTGGAATTTGAACTCACAACCTTTGGAACCAATCCAAAATCCAATGCCTAAACCATTAAGCTACCACCTTTATTATGTTTAACCTAAACTACTGAAACAAAATAGTTATCAATCATTTCACCAACAAGTTTACATTTATCAAGCACATACTGTTGGGCATCCTACAGTCACACAGAATTCACTTTGCAATTTAAAAGAGTACCATGACCACTATTTAATTCTAACAGATCTATAGGAAAAAAATGATCAATGTCACCCTCTTACCTCTTCTTTATAAGGTCCAGAGCTGATCCAAGGAGGTCCGTCTTTATCTTGTAGATCTTGGCTCCATAACTAGACAAATCTTTCCCATCCAGGAGTATGGTAGGACAACAGGCTGATGTCCCCTCTGCATTCTCCCTGTTGGGAGGGAAAGGGACCAGTGCAGGATCTATACTTTCAGAGCCTCCTGCTTTGTTAGTCTGCTCTTCACCTGCAGTGGTACTCGTGGGTTGCAAAAGAGAGCGTGGTGCAGGTCCTGTGCAGATTGGGGCATTTAAAGCTTCTTCAGTAAACCTGCTGTTACTTGACTCTTTCCCACTAGAACCACATGGATGAGCTACATCAGTACAGTTGCAGTTTTTCCAGATTTCTGTGTCAGTTTTGGCCCCAATATGTAATCTGTCTTTAACTTTCACTTCACAATTTCCCTCTCTGCATTGGCCTTCCTGTCTGGCTACTCCACTGGTTGATGCAGTTGAAGAACCCAGGCCTTCACCACTATCCTTTTGCCTCATCCTCTTGAACTCTTCAAATGTTGGAATGTGCAGGCGACTCATAGGAGGTCTTTTCCTCTCAGGTGCAGACTGGGCAATACTGCCAACATGCTCTGAGGTGTGTGACTTGCTAAAGTTGGCTTCCTGGCTGGAAATGAGTGCTAGGTTAGGAGTACTCCTCTGCCTGTGAAGCTGTAGCCGACGCAGCACCTCCTGCTTGATTTCCTCTGGACTGGTAATACGACAAGAATGCATTTCTTTTTTGCCATTCACCTGTCCTGGAGATGACAGATGTCCAAAATGTGATGCCATCTCATGATCGCTAAAATAATTCAGAGGTTGAGGTCGAAGGGGCTTGTTAGGCTCAGCCACACGAGTGCTTTGAAGGCGAAGTTTGTCTCTCAGGCCTTTCCGTGCATTGCCATTCATGGCCCAGTCCTCCACAGCAGGAAAAAGCCACTGAGGAAAAAGAGGCAAGTCCTTTTTCATTAGCCCTGGCCGAGGATAGAAAGCCATGTTCTCAGCGGAGTGCATCATTGTGTAGAGCTGTGATCTCTGAGAAGTTCCATCATACCATTGACTGCTGGGGGTGCAGTGAAGAACAAACTCACTCTCCATACTTCTGTAAGTGTATAGTCCAGGGTCTGCATTCCAGTGCAGATTTTCCAGGCTACGGTAGAGTCGATTATTGCCCGAGTTGACACAACTCTGTGAGAGTTGCCCTGCCCTGCAGCTGGACTGAGACTCTGGCTGTTTAATTGGATGCACATTGCTGGTGGAACAGTACCTAAGACCCATGTTGCTAAGGAGGTTGTTGTTGGGTCCTGCTGGATAGTGGTTCACTGGTGCATCTAAGTTGATGCATGAGGAGTTTCTGTGTTGAGGGAAACCAGATATAGGGGGGCCAAGGACAGAGAGCGGTTCTGGCAACTCACTGAAGCAAGGCTCCAGGTCCATGCTGCAGCCAGCAGGGGAAACTGCTGGGGAATACTCACATGGCAAAGGGTCTACGTCTGGCATGACCACAGCAAGAGCTGCCATCCATTACACATAGGTGCTGGGACCAAAGCCCTACAGAGATCAAAATAGAAAAAAACAGACAACGCATTGAGAATCTAATAACCAATTTTGTTAAACCTCAAGAATGATCAATGATCCCCAAAATCTTAACAAACTATAAAATATTGTTTGTAGACACTATACATTTCTGTGTGTAAATACTCTTTTTAATTAAATTACTTTTATCCCTGTTTAATTACATTAAAATCTGATTGCATATACATAAACAACATATAATGTTTAAGAATGGCTGCAGAGGATGCAGTAATATTTTAAATGTTCAATATAGTATATTCACATTTATTTTAACTTAACAAACATGTTCTGCACACAGCAGAGAAAGCCATTGTTTATGTTCTGGCAGCAAAATAGAATTTGCCCTATTAGACATTTTCAAACAATATAAACAAATGAACTATTTAATTACTGGAAGCCTGTTATAAGATTAGTCAGAACAGTGTTCTTTTTCTGTTTATAGAATATTGTGAGTCTGGCTTTAGCTGCTGGTGAGCAGGACAATGGAAAAAAAAGGGGTAACCCTCTGTTAAACAAAAAATCCACATCTTTTCAAAATAACCCAATACAATTATAGAAATTATGTTGGTAGCTAGCTTTAAATAAGTCCAGTTATTGAGTGCTCCATGACAAATTGATCAGTTTATTATTCTGAAAGATGACATGCTTTTGTTAATATTTTCTCTATCCTGATTGAAAATGAGGCAATGTAAAGTTGACAGCCATGAAGAGATACTCTTTTTAAATGTTCTTAGCGATCATTAGACAAATGGATGGAAAGGCATGGATTAACGAGAAGAGCACTGCTTACTAATTATATCTGTAATTAGTATAAATTGCCTGGGTCCAAGCAAGATTTCACAGATAATATTACATACCAGGCATTTCAATGCATGAATCACAACAATACAATGGTGCGAAGACAATCCGGATGAAATTTACTTCAGGAATAATCTACCCTGTAAGGCTTGCCATAGATTGAATGCATTTCTAACTGATGAAGGCAGGAAAACAATAGATATGTTCAGGTGTTCAATTAAAATTTGGAGCCAGTTTAATTAACCTGGAACTACATAAGGCCTTTTGGCTAAGCAAGACTCCCTTACTTATACAGACTGATATAAAAATATAACATTACTTTTTGACTTATTATCTTTTTAAATATCATATCTTTAAATGCAAAAACTCTTTGAATCTCTAAAGGTGGCACGTTGTATCTGGCCATGTTCAAAATCTGCTGATGTGTGAACGAGCATGCTTGATTAGCATAAGGATATTGGTTCATGAGGATGCAGCACACAGCTCACTTCACACAGAACACACCCTGCTGTCTCTGCTTATGGCAGGCAGATGCTCATTTTCCATTTTTAACTGAATCACTGTAGACACACTGTAGAACCAAAAAGAAGACACTCACTGTGTATAATGGCCGATTACAGAAGAAAAAAAACAACAAAGCTCAATGTCAAAGAGTTCTAAGTTAAGAGAGACTGCAAAAAAAGAGATGTCAAATATAGAATAGCTGGGAGGAAAATATTGTGTAACAAAACTAAAATGTGTTATATGTAGTGTACAATGTAGTGTACAACTCATTAGATTACTGTATTTGTTGAATTATTCACCTTTAGTGACAGTTTAACAAATTTAAGGCATTAATATTGCATACCAATTCTCTGTATTGTTCATTTCAGTCTCACGTCAGCTATAGTGCCTACGCCACCACCATGTCCCCTTACTGTTCACATTTCCCTTCACTAATAATACACCACATCGTTACAAGATATTCTAGCTCACCGGCAATTCCTTTAGAAATGGTCTAATTTCTTTATCATCCTCGCATTGGTTAGAATAACAGTATCCTTACTTTGATGAGTCAGCTCTATGCAGAGCACTGTTTTTTTGTGGTTTTTTTTTTAGTTATTTTCTCAAGCCTAGCAAATTTCTTAATGAGCTTTTTTTGTTGTCTAACATGAACAGATGTACCAGTACAGTAGCCTCTGCTGACTGAATGTATTTATGACAGTCCCACGTACCCCATTGTCAGCAAATCTCAGAGTGCAGCTGGCATCAGCCTTTGGATTTTCTTCTCTTTATGTTGCCTCCTCTGATTATATCTTACTCTGTTCAAGGCAGATGAGCAGATATTTCTGTGAACAAAAGTCCAGCCAATCAATACAGACCTCTACAAAGGTATTTAACAATTTTACATTAATACCAATGCAGTGGTAGACGAAGTACACAAAGCATGTACTTGAGTAAAAGTAGAGATACATTAGGTAAAATATTACTTCAGTAAAAGTTCCTTTAAACTTTCACTTGAACAAAAGTACAAAAGTATCCAAGTACTATGATTTATTATGGCTATGACTTATTTTTATTACAAGACTCTTGCTTAATCAACTCAGATTATGTGAAAAGACTCTAATGTTACTCTCAACACACCAATCTAATAATAGAATGATATTAATGTGTCAAACATCGATTGGTATCTGTTATAATTATCATGAGCTGAAAACCTTATTTTTAACAACTTAAAAAAAAATCATGCAAACAAGGCCATGGGTGCTGTGGCAAGTTGAAGTCAGGAGTTTATTCTATCATTTATTCCTCTCAAATGATCACTCAATTACAAATGACCCTAAAATGTTTTGCAGTATAGCAAGCTGGCAGAAGTACAAGCGTTACTTACAACCTCACTTCACCTCACTAGACCAATAAAAAACGTCATTGTGCCAGAATGCATTCCATAACCTTTATCTGACATTTTCAGCATTTGTACTTGGAAGATGCACATAATATTTAGAGATAAGTTTCTAAAAATGTTACATTGGCATCTGAATACATCACATGCATTTTCCTCATTCCTGTAACATGGCAGTTGCTGACCTCAGTCATAGTACAGCAGACTTTTTAACTTACTACATCATTTTCCATTTTCTCCTTACACACATTAATTTGTTATACTGTATGTTATAGTCTTGTGATCTTTCACTGATCTGTGACTGTAAATGCCCCTTTCTCTTGATCAGACAGATATATGTGCAGGACTCTAAAGGACTTTCACTTTTAGCTATTCTAGGCAACAGTGGATTGGTTTCTGACACTCACTGCTCCATGAAATCTGGAATCACATGGAAATTACACCCCATATGATCAGAAAACACATTCGATTGCTTACATAAGCTTTTCTCCTTTGCTCATGTCTATACTGAGAGTCTGCTGATGTTATGTATTAGGCAGCTATCATGGCTGGAAATAATGAATGTAAATTAGAAGTTTGTCAATTATGTTCAACAGAAAGACAATCTTTCAGACAGAAGACAGAAGCAAGAAAAGACAGGTAATAAAAACACCGACTGAGCATATTGCTCATTAGGCAATAATGATGTGATAATGATATGGCATTTCAGAACACCTCTACCAATTTCTTTAAAGAAATCCCATGTGTGATAATTATAAAAGTATTCCCCTAAGATAATTACACAGCATACAAGTTTCCAGAACATCTACAAATGTAAAAAATGGACAACAAGGAATACTTTTTCAAGTGATGATGTGAGTAAAATCTAGGCAGTTACAAGGAACAAACATCTGTTGTGCCTACATACTTTTATGCACTGAACTGCTGCTACATGATGATTGGCATATTGGATAATAATACATTGAAAAATAATAACCATCTGTTGTTATTTAAAAAGTCATCAGTAAGGGTATAACATTGCCATGTTGCCTATTCTTTAACATTTATTATTAGCCCTAAGAAATCTGATACAACCGGAAATCTTTTGGAAATTCGTGAGAAGTATTGATCGTTTGGTTTCTTTCTCAAGTGACTTGATGTAAGTGGACAAAAGAATACCTTAAACAGTCACCATAACCTCATTAGTTCTGCAAAAAATAAACACTACAGGCTTTAATCTAGAGGTACAAAAGGATAAAACAGGATAATCACATTAAAGTGAAATAAGAGAGTCATGGATGAACATTTCCAGAACACATACAGGGATTTTGCTGTAATTTTTTGGAGTTGACATTCACATATACTTCCTTTCCTTCTTTCGGCTGCTCCCTTTAGGGGTCCCCACAGCAGATAATCCGTTTCCATACTACTCTGTTCTATATATCTGCCTCTTTCAAACCAACTACCTGCATGTCTTCCTTCACCACATCCATAAACCTCCTTCTTGGTCTTTACTCTGCACATGTCCAAAACATCTCAATTGGGCCTCCCTCACTTGGTCCCTAAATTGTCCTCAATTGCTCCCTTTAATAAACTCGTTTCTAATCCTGTCCATCCTCGTCACTCTCAATAATGAAAATCTCATAGCATTTACATATACATATCACACAAATATCTATCTCAAATTCTATAGATTTGTATTGGATTTTTAATTTTTTTAGAAAACAGTCTAATTTCCATATTTCTCTTTAAATCCTGACATCTTACAGTCACATCTCATCAGAATAGACTTGAGATATTCAATTAAATGAGGATAGCTATTTGCTATTCTATAGTGTTAAATATATTTGTCTGCCTTCATTTTTTTTAAACACTTTATCTTCTGTTTAAGTTTGTATTGAAGGTTTGATTTGTGTCCTTCTTGTGAAGCAATTTCTTTTTTTTTGTATTGCTACCGAAGTGAGATAATGTAAGCAAGCTCTGAACAAATTCCAGAGTTTTTATAACATAAAAGGAATTTACAGAAAAAACACTGCACAATGTTGCTTTGTCGCCTTGGCTTATCTGGTAGCTTTGCTTGCATTAGCAGGGTGCTGTTTTTTGAAGTTAAACAAGTTCTTAAGAGTTCAGTCCCATCAGTGAAGCTATTGAAAGTCGCCCAGCAAGATTTTTGTTTGGTGCCAACAAAGAAGTACTTATAGTGTTCTATAATTTGGCAGCATACTGTATATAACAGGTAAAAGTCTATGTTTAGTGTGTGCAGGTGGTCCCTATATTGCAGTATCCTACAGATCGACATATCTGAAAGGCTCTCTACAGCCAGACTATACTCTTTTAATGTGTATGGGAAATACTGATGTTTTTGTCATCCCAGTATTAAAAATAACTTAAAAAATAATTTTCTCCTGCAGCCATTTGTCTCAAGAGTATGCCACATACAATAAGCATCCACCCAGTTCCCTGTTAGTGTAGCACTAGAAAACTGACATTTCTTTCCCTGCAGCAAAATGCATGCAGAGAGCCTTAATGTATACAAACAGGAAATTCACAGGAGGAGCAAAATCTGTTCTCTTTGGCCCCAACCTGGGTTCACCAACATTCACTGTGGCACATAATACACCATGCAAATGTAGACTATCTGGCAAAAGTACTGACAGCTTAGATCTTACCATGCTCCAGGTAACTAAGATTTGGCTCTTCATTACTTCTTCAAACAGTTAATGTAACCAGTAGAGGGGTGGTGGGTGTTAGTATTTACCACTCAAATGTTTATGGTGAATGTTTCATGTCACTTTGCTAGTTTAACTAGTAGCATATATTTACATGCAAACATGAGGTGAGAAAACTTACATGATCTCATTTGACTTTCCACAAGATTGTGTAAAAAATGTGCATTTAAACCTGTACAAGTTTATAGAAAGTTTTTATTTTTTTTTTATACCATTAGACAGTATATAACGATAGAAGCACCAAGGTACTAGAGCAGGCAATGTTAGAGAAAACACGTTTGTCAATATATCAGTGGATTATATTGATCCCGTCTGCCTGTTTGTTGGTGGGGTGTTTAATTAATGACGACTGCCACAATCTGACAGTTATCACATGATTTCATCAAGTAAAGGTGAAACAGCCACATGGTTAAACTCCAGCTATAACTATGTAGTGAACCTGAGCCCCATATAAACTATTGATTGTAATGCGAATTATAGCTCTTTCTCTTTTGGGCACAAGAGATTGAATGTGGGACTGAAAATAGCATGCAATCCACACATCTATTATTAAAATAAATGTGATTGAATGTGACTCAACCTACTATGGAGCATTTTTAAGAAACAACAGCATCAAAGCCACTTTCTGAGATGTATGCTTTTATTGAGTTGATTTCTGCACTGATATAGAGGAGTAAATGAACTGGCCAGATAATTGACTTTTAGGCTAATGAGTACTGGGCCGCTGCTATCTAGAAGGCGTTTCCTGCTAAACTCGATACTCATACTGTGAAATATAAAGAGGGTCAAGACAAACAAGACACACTCTAAGTGCCGAACAGTGTGGTTCAACAGACGGGAGACAAATTATAATAAAAAAAAAAAAAACTAACAGCTGAAACTGCTTTAGTAATGTTTTGGGACAATGCTTACAACTCCTACATGACTTTATACATGCACTAGAGACAAAGCACTGTTCTTTGATTAGATTTTTTTACATGTACTAGGTATATCCTGTAAAAAAAATTTAATAAAAAAACTGGTTAGCCATCATGTAAATTATCAGTGAGGGGAATTTTCTATTGATTTGCAGTGACATTTCCTTCAAAGAGGACATCTACGAACATCCCTACTTCCAGGAGTTTTTCCTTAATTTCTGTATCTATGACTAAAAGAGACTGAAAGAAAAAGAGACAAATAAAAGGTGAAATAGGGTGTAGTACAGACTTTCACAAAGTTCTTAGAAGACACTGCATGAAAGAGGGAAATAAAAGCTAAGTAAGAGAGTGGGGATTGATTAAGAGTGGGAGTGGGCTGCGAGGTATCAAGAGAAGCAAAAATCTGAGCACAATAGATAGAGAAACTGGAAAAAGGAGATGAGAATCGGTCATCTCAGAAGAGGAGTACTGTTAATAAACAAAGGACTGGTAATAAGGCTGGATTACACTAAGGAGCAGATGGCTAGATGACTCATTCATCACTGGTAAATGAGACCTTCATGAGAGGGAGGGAGGACCAACCAGACTAAACACTACCCTTACCTTGATGTAATCACTCAAATATAGCTTAAAAAATATTCCCAAATAGTATAAACCTGATACAAGTTTTGATCAGTCTTCAAAACACTAACAAGCTGCTCAATTTCCCCATCAACATTCATCAGTAACAATGCTAACATCTTGAATATCCTTTAATCTACACCCCAAGTTAAAATATACATATCATCAGCCATATTCAGCCATATTTAAACAGCTTCAGGGATAAGGATACTTTGGAATATCTGAATTCGATATTTTGCAGATTGAGCCAATGTACTTGAAATTCTTCAGCAGAGATTTGTTAATTCCTTTCTCTCTTGTCCTTGTTTAAGCAAGATTTTAGGATACTCAAGGTCATGTCTGTAGTAGGTACATTTCAACCATGGCATGCATTTATGCTAATAAATGACTAGAGATAAAGCCATAAAACAGTTCTATCATGCCCTATAGCCCTTAAGGTAGCTGTGCACTACACACACACACACACGCACGCACGCACGCACACGTACACCAGTCCTTTGTTGTATAAGTGACCTGAGATGGGATCAAAGCAGCGGCCTTCATGTGATGGTTGTCCTCATCATTCTGGGAACCAGCTGACCGCTAATGGGCTTTCATATGAAGGTGTGGAGGTGACAGCAGGAGATGAGAGAGAGGTAAAGGAATGAACTGAAGGAGGGGGAGCAACTGATCAGTTGCCATCTCAGTGTATTTCAGACTTTTTTTTTTTTTCAACAAAGAAAACAAAGTCTATCTGGGAGAGAATTATCTTTCAATGTTCTGTATTTCAGTGTTCAGTTGCCATTGCCACACTGACTTAACATCACTTCACCCATTACAGCTATGTACATATTGCTATTACAAATGATTAGTAAATTGGAGAATTTGTGAATGCATCCCATCCTTTACACTTTTCCCTCTACCTGAACATTTGTCAATAACACATTAACTGTGTACATTTTATTTAGCAAAGAAAATTCATGGTGACATTTCATATAAAATATATAATGCTGCACTTTCTTTTTTTATGTCACCCTTGCTAGAGACCTCAGGACATTATATTGACTCCTAAAATAATCTGTTAAAAATAATTAAAATAAAACCACCCCTGTTTCCCAGCCAACCGCTTGGGCTATATGAATGTATTCATCCTGATGTGTGTTCCTACCTTTGTTGCTACGTGCTAAGTTGCTAAGTGACCAATATTTACACAAATTTGTCGAAGAGTATAAAGGGAATGATGCTTCTGATATGGGATCCTATAAAGCACTGTGTCACTGCATGCAATGATATAAAGACTGTCAGGGTTAATTAAAAATCTCTGAGAAAATATTTACAACTGTGTATTTTTATTTTATTTTTATTTTTTATACTGAACTCCCCCTTCAAAAGAAATTAAAAGTTAAAATGCTGAAAAGGCAGCAGAAAACCACTTCTAATCAATGCTGGGAATGAACATCCACCCACATGATGTGACAAATGATTTATGAAAATTCATTATGTCTAGCTGCCTGTATACCTGCAAAATACTCCTCAGCATAATAATCTTATAGCCATTGTAATAGCGAATGCCTTCCTGATACTACAGAATGCAGTGTGCTTGTTTCATTTAAAATCATCTACATCTGATCTAGATCTGATCTATTCCCAGCCCTCTTGCTCTCTTTTTTTGCCTCACAGGAATAAATAATCCAATCTTTCTGGGTCTGTTTTTTATGTATGTTTTCCCCTGTCCATACTGGAGTGGGAGCATTTGAGCCATCATCCAGAGAACCTGGACTGGATTATCAACACACATTTACATACAAGCACACATAAATCAATGAGATGTTTCATTTAAGCAAATGGAGGCTTTCTATTGACGCTGTATCCGTTGTAATGTGTGAATGGGCTGCAGTAAAGCTTTTTAGCTTGTTAAAACTAGAGCACTAAATGTGGTGAAAAGACTGACCCCTCACCCCCCATCGTCACGACAACAGAGTGGCAGGTCAGTGGAGCACGGCTGCACAACTTCTCCAAGCAGAGGCATCATGTGACAATGCTGAATGTACAAACTCAGCTTCATCCTTTCTGCCTCACTTTCTTTTTTTCTTTTCTACTCCTATCTTATCTCTCTGTCCAACTGTATAATCTGTTCTGAATGCCAAAAAAAGATCTGCATTTTTTTCTTTTTCAAAATGTCATTCTATTTCACTTAAGGCAAGCAATGTTCACACCAGGTTCATCAGTGACCTCGATCATTAATTAGACATTAAACAAGCAATTACAATTTCTTAGAATAATAAAACTATTAATAATGAAAATCATTTAGCCAACACCTTTATCCCTCAAGGCTGTCAAGAATCAAAAGATGAAAATGAAACACAATTGTAAATGGAAAAAAATCCAATTACCTGTTACTGAAGTTCATGTAATTCATCAGGAAATATCCAGAATTGCTGTCTCACCCCATGCTCCTATCCAACACACAGATGCACTAAACAACTGAACTATGAACGAAGAAATCTCCCTATATCGTTTGGGTGAGTGAGAGCGCAGTGAGGTGTGTTCCACTCTGATGTGAGATCAGCATGTGAACGCTCTCAGGTCCTCTGCTATTGTTACAGCAGAGAGCTCTTCACTGAGCATGCTCCAATACAGCCGTTGGCATGGGAACAACAGAAACACAAGGCTGTCCAAGAGGACCTCGGAGCCACATTTACCCTCTTTATCTCCCCCACCTGCTATCCCATGAGGGCATTCCTTGTTTTTGTCTCTCTATTTTTTTTTTCTGTGGGACAAACCTTATTTGTGAATACTGTGAATGAGAACATGTCTACCACAAGCTGTATATACAATATTATTATAACTGGTAAAAGGTGCTGTATTCTGTGGTAAAAGATCCAATCAGTTATCTGCTGGTTTGTGCTTTATTCTGGTGGAAGCCTGTCCGTCTGCATTTTTACTTACAACCAGTTATGATCATCTTTTTTTTCAGGAGGGCTGGTATTTTGGCAATATTTCAATCTGCTTTAATATTTAATGTCTTTTCATTTTAGCCCATTTAATCTAACAGATTAATGATGAGGATCATGAGCTCTGAAAATAATGAATAAATTATGGTAATCTGAACCATCCTATTGATTCCCATATTGCATAAAGGCACAGACAAGGGACTGAAAGGGAAATCTCAATGCAGCTTAAAAAGGAGTATTCCTTTCTTTTTTTATGGAATGCACCAAAAACAAATATGTCCACTATAGGAACTTACTGCAGGATGCTGCATCATTCCTCTGGACCCTTATGGGAAAGCTTACATCTTTTTACTGGCTGTGCAGTGCAACTGCAGTATGCTGAGCCATATGGGGGGTGGCTAATCCTCTCTGCTACCACATTACATTACTGGCAAACTAAAACTAAACAGCTTGAGCGTGTGAATAAGATATCAAACTGAGTCTGTCAATGTCAGGTTCAGTGTGACTGAAATTAAATCTGGCTGAGGGTTTTCCTTATTGTTTGTATAAGCGTCCATTATTGTTTCAATTATACAAACAATACAGAATATAAGTAGGGCTTTCAATAGCCCATTCTACTTCTCTGGGGAGACTATATATTTTAGATATAGATATGTTATTTTTGCAGAGATGCTGACTGGTCTGATGTCAGCAAAAGTATAAAGCAGCCTGTTTTTTGGTTTTCACTTTGATTTCACTACATATCAATAATAATAATAATAATAATACTAATAATAATAATACTAATACTAATACTAATAATAATAATAATAATAATAATAATAATAATATAAAAAATTAGGTTTTTTAAACATCACAATGGAAAATGCTTTTAGAAAGTGGGAGAAAAATAAAGCCCGTACCATACCCACATAGTCATTAGGAGAACACTTAAAACTCTATACAGACATTAACCTGATCTCTGAACTAAATTAGGGATCTTGGAGCTCTGAGGTTCCACCACCATGCCACTCTTGCAATTTTTAACAAGCAAATGTACTGTTTGGTAGCTATTATCACAATACTGGCCACAATAAAGTCCACAATTTTAAAATAAGCACTAAAACAAAACACATTTATTAATGTTTGTGCTATATGAACACCTTGACAATATCAGATACAAGAGGTTTTGTGCAGATATATGTAGATAATTTATTGATATGGTTAAAAAAACCCTGAAAACTACTAAAAATGATTTTGGTCAAATGAACATATTACATTTTATAATGTTACTGTAAAGTGTTTGTACTTATCATGCAGCCTCAATTGCAAAATAATTTATATGTTTTACACTGTACAGCTTTATGCCTCTGGACAAGGTTAAATGTCTCTAAACATATATTATGTTTTATAGCTCCCTTAATTTTGTACAGAGCTTTCAACTTAACACACTTAAATATCTGTTCACAAGCTCATAAATGCATCAGCTGTCAATATAATTGCACAGAGGGGTCCAATCAATTTTCCACAAGGTCAGATTTATGAAAGCTGCAGAAGGACAAAATACAAAGTATACTTTGAGTTGACAATCCTCGCTGAACCCAAATGAATGACAAAGGTAGCTAAACAAAGTGCTAGCGCATATTCACACAAATCCAGTCATTGTTAGGTACATCAAGACTCCAGTCTTCAAAAGGATTCAGCACATTCTGCTGATCACTTCCTAAGTCTATTATATTAGAATCCTGAGGTGAGGTGATAAAACATGATTGATTAATGGCCTTGGGACTGAGATGGCCCATTACAGAGCTCTAACACATGTGGCCATGACTCAAAGGAAGTAACATAGCTATATGGGTATTGCCATCACAATAACAAAGACCATTTCTAATTTATGAAGGCGCTACCACAATGTTAATAATTTATACGCAGCTCCTCACGGCAGCCATGCGGACATCTACAAGTCTAAACGGACAAGAAAATTATTTCAGTGAATAGCTCACCTACTGTTTTTTATCCAGTTCTATATCTTCTATATGAAATCAAGGTGCAAGTGTTAATCATTTCAAATAATTTAAAATCTCTTAAAATCTCATAACCCTAAGCTGAATTTAATTTCAAATAATAATAAAAGCATACAGTATACAAGCAGAAACTCAGCTATGATATACAAATTTAGCCAGACTTCTTGTGTATGTCAAACACTGTCCATCTCTGCTACCAGATTAGATTTTAGTAGATTTTTTTGGTAACAGTACTTTACTTCACTATTATTTTTTGGACAACTTTTTACTATCACTCATTCATTTTTTTTACACAAATATCTGTACTTTCTAATTCTTACATTTGCAAATCAGGCTCGTTATTTTAGTTTTTATCTATTTGGTGACATTTTTCATCTCATTGCGTGCCTTTTTTAGCCCATCAACCTATTTCCTGTCATTGCGTGGCTTTTTCAACTTACCACTGGTGTATCATTTCCTGGCTCTCCCACACCACAAACATAGGCTAGCCTACAAAGCTAAAAACAAACAAGGCAGAAGGCAACAAGTCAGCGATCTAAAAATGACTCTGAATAGAGACATTCCTGTTCACCTAATTATCTCTGCTTGTGTTCTATATGGTGGTTGTTTAGCCTGCATTAGGTAACAAAGTTTTTAATTATTATACAGTGCATCAGGAAAGTATTCACAGCACTCCACTTTTTCCAAATGTATTATATGTTACAGCCTTATTCCAAAATTAAATAAATTCACTATTGTCCTCAAGATTTTACAGTCAATACTTCATAATTACAATGTGATAGAAGTTTGTTTGAAATCTTTGCTAATTTATAGAAAAAATATTTTAAATCATATGCACATAAGTATTCACAGCCTTTACCATGACACTCAAAATTTAGCTCAAGTGCATCGTGTTTCCACTGATAATCCTTGAGATGTTTTTACAACTGGGTTGTAGTCCACCTGTGGTAAATTCAATTGTTTGGACATGATTATGAAAGTCATACACCTGCCTTTATAAGGTCCCACAGGTCTCTAACAGTGCTTGTCATAGCACAAACCAGGCATGAAGTCCAAGGAATTATCTGTAGACCTCAGAGACAGGATTGTATCGAGGCACAGATCTGGGGAAGGGTGCAGCAGATTTTATGCGCATCGAAGGTCTCAATGAGCACAGTGGCCTCTAATCATCTGTAAATGGAAGAAGTTTGGAACCAACAGGACTCTTTCTAGAGCGGGCTGCCCAACCAAAGTGAGCGATCAGGGAGAAGGGCTTTAGTCAGGGAGGTCACTCTGAAAGATGGTCACTCTGATGGTCACTCTGAAAGAGCTCCAGCATTTCTCTGTGGAGAGAGGAGAACCTTCTAGGAGAACAACCACCTCTGCAGCACACCACCAATCAGGCCTGGATGGTGGAGTGGCCAGATGGAAGTCACTCCTCAGTAAAAGGCACATGATAGCTCTCCTGGAGTTTACCAAAAGGCACCTGAAAGACTCAAACTAAACAAAATTCTCTGGTTTGATGAGCCAGAGAGATCTTGAGAGATTATGCAAAGAAGAATGAGAGAAACTGCCCAAACATAGGTGTGCCAAGCTTGCAGCATTATACTCAAAAATACTTGACTGTAAATAGTGCCAAAGTTGCTTCAACAAATTATTAAGGAAAGGCTAAATACTTATGTACACGTGTTTTTTATTATTTTAGATTTTTATGTTTAATATATTTTTGCAAAGATTTCAAACACACGTCTTTCACATTTTGAGAAAAAAATATGAATTTAATCCATTTTGGAATATGGCTGTAACATAACAAAATGTGGAAAAAGTGAAGCGATGTGAATACTTTCCGGATGCACTACATTAATATGATTTGAGGTCCAGTTACCATTGTGACACTAAAACAGGTAGTAGTAATGGCTACTTTTTCCTTAAGTATGTCAGAGCCAAAACTTCTTTACTTTAACTTGAGTAAAAAAGTGTAGTCATTACTTCAACTTTTACCAGAGTATTTTGAAACATTAGTATCTGTACTTCTACTTGAGTGAAGGATGTGTGTATTTTTGCCACCTCTGTCTGCTACACTAGAGCTCAGGCAATGTTAAACAAGTAATTTTCCCCCAAAAAGCTTTTGCATTAAAATGAACAATACATTGTCAAAGTGTAAATGCAATAATTTAGTACAAATTATACTCATCTAAATTATATTTATGTAAATGTACCTAGATAAAGAAAGAAAAAAGAAAACATTATTTTGGCTGATGCAAGATATTATAGAACCTGCCTACACAAAATCTTTTGTCATAATATCAAGTCATAAATAATATACAATCTCACATTTTGTTAGGATGTCTGATAAACTACAGCTGATTGCACTGTGGGTGTAAAAAAAACAACACACACTGGCACAATTTCAGGAAAGGCAAAAATAAAATGAATAATAAATAAAGTTTTTTTATATTGTTCAACAGTAATCACAGCATCGGAATGGAGGTGTTTAATTGCCTACAGGTATTGAGTTTTGCACTGTGCTGTTTTTATGGTGGATTAGCTGCGCATTTGGCAGCAATTTACCCAGAGGTATGTATTTGACATGCAGTTCTAAATATTTAATTGTTCTGTAGTGAAATCCTTCCCCCATGCCTGAACAAAATTAACTTCTTGAAATCCCAGACAGAGATAATTTTCTCACATGAATAATTCTTTAACGTATTATATACAATATTTTATATTTGTAAATGTTACATGTTCACACAAATTGGTGTAACTAAACAGTGCAATTTCAGGGCATGATAAAATGCTTATTTACATTTTAATTTTAAATATAGTCACATTTTATTTATATAGCCATGTAAAACGAATGAGCACATGTAATACATTAAGAAGACAGATGAACAAATTGGTTTAATTATATATATATAAATACATAAGTGTGGAAAGTTGAGCTTGGCAAATGGTACTGCAAATAATATGTAAATTTAATCGAGCATTTTTTACACCACAGAAGCACAATCTGATCACACAAAATTGCTCTAAGCAAACCTTACCATTGCACACCATTGTTAGCAAATGAACATAATGACCCAATTATGTGCTGCCCCAGCAGCACGGAAAGTTTGATTAGTACACTGATGAAAAAGACAGACACATATCGATATTTTTTATAATGTAACAGCCCACATTTACACATGATGAAATAAATATTCTGTAAGCATATAAATAATAGATAAACAATGAGTTATTTGTATAGTCCACCATTTCTCTATTGAAAATTCCAATTACACAGATGTAGGTTTGCTCAAGGACACATCCAAGCCACTTAAATCCTCTCAGAAAGACAAAAGGTCCAATCCCAGCAAGATATCACCCTAATTTATTCATTGGAAAAGAGTAAGACTAAGACTCCAAACTATACACATTTTCTGTCACTTAAGCCTGTATATACAAGAACAAACTATACTGTAAATTTATTAGCAAGCCTCTCATCTTACCCACATTGTTCATATAGAAGTGCTTTATAATGGTCCTTACTAACAGATTTACCACATTTAAGATACCCACAATCATTTTCTCAACACTCACTTCACAGAATAGTTATTACTGGCTTTATTGCAAGTGTTTCACAACTTCAGCATTTAGATGAAAATAATCTTTATGTTAAATAAAAGGAAGAAAGAGAGCTGCTTCTGATGCACCAGCATTTACACAACAAAAGAGATGTTTAAGATGGCCTTTTAGAGCAAAATAATGCAGAATATAAAGTGCTATATAGGGTACAATGGGGTGTGTAGATGAACGAAGAAAACAGGCAGAGAGGGCTTTATTACTGGCTCTGTGGACATTTTATTTTCCTTTTTCCAGAATACATGCATAAAATTGCATTTTTATGGAAACATTCTAAAGCCCAGAAGGAACAGTTGCCATTTGTAGAAAACCCAATTGTTCCACAAGATTATATACTGTAAAATAATAAGACAGTGGATGAAAATCTGTGATGAGTATCGAGAAACTTTAATATCTATGACTCTTTAAAAAAGCATAGAAACCCAGCTGTGAATAAATGAGAATATTCAGTTATTCAGTCAGGTTCCCTGGCCACTTCATTTGATAAAATGCTCAGCAGGGAAGGTAAAATGCTCTGCATGGATATTTTCTCTTTCACAGAATCTACCCCAGGCAGAAAGAGAGCTGAGAGACAGAGACCTGCATTAAGACAGCTTATTTAATAAATATCCAGCAGTTTTATAAAACTGTAACAATTGCATACACTACAGAACCAGGGACAACACTGCCAAGTACAGTTTGCTCAAGTGTAAAAATTGCCTAAGAACAAAGGACATCAGAGCTGGCAACTCAACTCCATTAAGTGTTAACTAGCAATTACACAAGGTTCTGACCTGAATTCTCAATGATCCTAAATGACTTACAGAATCATTTCACACACACTGACAGGAACCTGGCTACACTGAATGGACCTGAACTCTCACCACCAATGTGTACATAGAAATGTAGTAAATCTTGCAAGATTTGTTATTAAGTGCTCTTTACAGACACCTTTTTTTATATAAATATTTAATAGTTAACACTGATTCAACTAATCTCTTATTAGCCCTAATGTTTTATTGTCAAGCAGAATGTTTTTTAAAAAACAAAATAAATGTCAGAGATTTCCACCTTCCCACTTTGTTGAGCATGTGACAGCTCACACCACTAAAGACGTACTCGTTTCTGTGTTGATATATATATATATATATATATATATATATATATATATATATATATATATATATATATATATATATATATTTATATATATATATATTTCTCATTGCTGCCTAATGTTTCTCATCTTCGGATTTGCCCTCCTTTTGTTGTTAGCTGATTCCCTGACCATAGACTGTTTTACGGTTTCTAAATTTTGGCCTGCTGGCTTGAATTTGCTGTTTGTGTTTTAATAAAATGTTCTTACTCTGTATTTGCATTCTCTTCCACTACTGTGCATTTGGCACATTACCTGACAGAAAAACATGACTGGGTGTGCTGTTATAGAAAAATATCATTGACAGGGTGGTGTGGAGTGGTGTTCCTTTACCACTCCAAAGATGAATTTTTATTTACAATAACAACACAGCCCAAAGTGTTTTATTCATTGTGATTTTTTAAAATGTATTTCTTAATAATTGACTAATTTGACTAATTTTACTTTGTTTACTTAGTTACTTATACAAACTCAGTTAATTTGCTGTATGTGCAAGTGGCTTTATTTGTTGAGACAGGTCCTGAGCCATGAGTCAAAACCATGCCGGTTGGCAGCCTTGCACAGTGCCCATGGAAAAATACAAAGAGCTGTACAACTTTAAGACATGTCAAATCTAATAAAACAAATAGTTTGTATAAAGAGAAAGCAAAAAAATGGTTTTGGTAGCAATAAACACTAAAACCCAATCACGGTCAATTAAATAGGTTTCATCCATTTAATATTTCCTGGCTTAATACATTCAGTCATGAGAGTTAACCTTGTTGAAATAAAGGACATGAGCTAATTATGCAAGGCAACCGCTGGGAGTTCATGGTCAGTGGTCTCTGTGAAATGAGAGAGCTGACTGATACAGCTTTGCCCGCAGGGCCTGCATGGTGTTCAAACAGTCTGTAGAAGAAAAGCCCTACACAATTCCTACTTTTTTCTCTCCGAAATACCAGGGAGAGACAGTGGGTGCTTCACTGCTAGTATCATATTCAGCAACTCTTTAAATCTTCACTCCTTTTAAACACCACGCAACTCTGGTAGGATGCCAAAATTTCACAATAATAAACAGCTGCACTCCTGAAATCACACAATTAGAATTTTTTTTCCATCGTAAAAAAAAAACAAGCACTGTAACAGATGTATTGACTGAGAAATATAAATACTGATTTCATATTCATAATATCTAATTTGTGTGTTCATAGCATGACAAGCAGGTCCAGAGAGCATACTGGATAATATTTACATTAACACATTAACACATTAACACATTAACTTCTCTATCACTGGCGCACCAGCTCTACTTTCCATCTGTTTGTAGCACAAGATGTACTACAGTATAGCAAGAGTATAAACATATATAAAAGAGAAACATGCATGATCCTTTTGTTTACATGCAACAAACTAGGTTATTTAACATTATTTAAATGACTACCATATTTACTTTGATCAACAAATATATAATTGTACAGATTTTAAACTTTATTTTCATTAAGAAATCTTCTCTTAGCATAAACAACAGCAATCTCAGCACCTGGACAGTTAGTTTCCTCAAACATTCAGCTAAAATACTTTGCCATGTCTTTTGTAAAACATATCAAGGTTACGTATATAACCCTGGATCCCAGAGGGAACGAGATGCTGTGCCATCAAAGCTTTGGGAACGCCTCCTCGTGTCCACGCTCCGTACCACGTGTGTAATCGGTCCGATGGAAAAGCACGTCACCGGTGGGGTGACACTACAACCTGGAACCTATAAAAGCACATTCCGTGAAGACAACGCTAGCTTTGAAAGTGAAGGAAGCGTTGCAGTGATGCAGAAAGTGTGGCCTTGAGATGCAGCGTCTCATTCCCTCAGGGAACCAGGGTTACATACGTAACCCAGAGACGTATTTTTCGATGACCATATTTACGGCACCACTGGACAGGTTAGTCGGGACCACATGGGTGTCCAGAACAAAGGCTTTATCCCTGTCAGACAAATCTGACAGGGTGAGTCAAAGGTGTCTCTCTGTAGAAACCAGGGCGGACATAGACTAGCCGATAGCCCTAGCGGTCTCTTTTGTGGCCCTGAGAGCCAGGTCTGTTGCATGACGCAGGCAGACCCCGGCGTGGAGGTAGTGATGTAGGTTGCAAGAAGCGTACATCCAGCTTGCTCAGGGGACGTAGTTTCTGCATTTTGGCTGGCCAGGCGATATCCAGCTACTTCCATCAGCTCTTAGAACTGAAATGGCTGTGGGGGCGTGTCCTCCATGGGATCACTTGTGTCCATCTCCTCCCTCTCCTTGGAGGAAGAGAGTTGGAGCGCAGCACTCTCCTCACAGGGGGAAGAAACCACCGAAAGGCATGTGAACACTCCCAAATCCCAAAGCAGCTCGAGTTCCTGAAAGGGAACTTAGCAAAAGTGTTCTTCACTAATTGAAGATTTCTTTCTGATCTTGCAATCATCCCAGAGCCTTTCCATAGGGTTTAGGTGCGGTGGGCAGTTGTGGGCAGGCCATTCCATGATACATAACACTCCAGCTGACGGTTTGCTCTTTAAATAATGCTTGCAGAACTTGAATGTATGCTTCAGGTCCTTGTCTTGTTGTATGGTGAAATTTAGACAGTTGTCCATGAAAGTTTCTTCCTGTCATTTCCTTACCAATTCTTCTGTTGCCTTATATATAGTTTGTTGCATAACTTCAATATAAAACCCTGTATGCTGAGATTCTTATTACTATATCTTTAATGGCAAAATAGACATAAACATTTATGTTATATCTGAATAAAGCATTCTTCTATTTACTTCTTTTATTCAACCATCACTCTAATCAACAGAGGGAGAAAGAAAGAAAGAAAGAAGTATAGAGAAAAAGAGCACCAGGGACTTGAGTTCTTAGAGTTTAAGACGTAAAAGTAAACTTTATCATGTTTTTTTAATAAATAAGCATGTCATTTCCTTTCCCTTTATAGTCATATCACCATTGAAATGAATAGTGAATGGGTCAAGCAGAACAGATTAAATCACTTGCTTTGAATTTTCTGAATCTTTTTTATGACGCCTAAAAGTAGTAAAGTCATTTGTCACCATATGTCTGTGTCTGCTAATCTTAACAGGAACTTAGAAGAAAACTAAAGGGGATGTTCAAAAAAGAGAGAGTGAAGTTGTGAGTTAGGTTTGACTAGATATTATATTCCTTCTTGTGGTGCAATTACATTTTAATTATACATTATATAAATAATGTGACAAAGACATCTGGAAAAAGATAAAAGCATTACTGATGGCTCAAAGTCTCTAGAAAAATAATACAATCTGTCTCATTAATTCTACTGAGAATTGGCATGTCCAGTAAAGCACCAGGAAAGAAAGAGACAAATCACAATTACTTAATTACTCCTCCAGTGACCCCTGCTTATACAATTGAGACTCATTAGACTACAGTTCATATTCTATCCAATAATTTCTGTAGAACTACTACAGTCTGTCTGGCTTTAAATGAAAAGTGTCCATTTAGATGTCCATAAGTCTACATCAGCACTGCTTAAAGAGTCCAAACATTTGCTGCTCTTCTATGCAGCAGACTTTTAAATTAAGTATAGTGCTATTGACTTAATTCAGATGGCTATCATCAAGAGAAAAGTCATTAAATGGCCTTACTTTAGTGGACAGCTAAATCTATGTTAATGTTGTATGAGTTGCAAACAATATATAAAGCTATAGAGTCTTTGAGATAAGTAAAATAACTATCATTAAAAACTGGTTCAACCATGACAAATATTCGATTTTACTATCATACATCCAACTCTATTAAAGTAATGATAGAATATATCTATTATTTATTTGTTTTTGGACATTTGCATACTTGTATTTGAAGTGTCTGGCATTCACATCCCTTTCCTATTATGCATAAGCCAGCTTACCAACGAGAAATTAAATTATAAAGACAAATAAAACATCTTAAATTCCATCTTACATAATTAAGGGGAATAACATAACACTATACTAAGCCTATGCTGCAGTAAGATATATTTCATCCAAGCTAGACATGATCCCATTCTTAACATTGGTATAATCTTTCTGAATTCAGCGAATCTGTCCACATCCATAATACTGGAAATGTCTAAAAGTAAAGCATCAAATTGTTTTAGGAACAAACCTATTATATACGCCTATGTGTAAAGAGAAAAGAGACAAAGAAAACTAACCTGTACCACATATAAACTAATCACCTGATGATGAACAGTTGATAGATTTGACTTTACCCAGTGTGCTGTTTATTACCCCCATGTTTGTGTGTGTGCATGGGTCACTTACATGAAGCGTGTGCTCCGGGCTGAGACCAAAGTCCACCAATTCGCCACCGTTACTTACCCCAACATTGAGGCACGTGCCCCTGACCATGGTCAGATCTCTCTGATTCTTTATTCTACACTACATCTTACATGAACTACAACGTGAGAAGAATCCGCCAAGCAGCCTGGATAGAAAGCAAAGCAGCAGCTCCGTTGCTCTGGGAACGGATACAGACATTTCTGATTGGTCAGTGATAAGGAGTCCCCCCCACAAATGTTCTGGTCTTAGTGTGAATTATAATACAAACACAAAGTCTCAGACTTTATTTTTATTCGGTATCCTTATGTTTTTGTCTTTGACTAACTCAATTATTGCCTTTAATCCATAATGATGTTGCACCTATGTAATACAGCGGGGGGAATACTTATTTGATCACCTGCTGATTTTTGTAAATTTACCCCTTACAAAGAAATGAACTGAAGTTTGAATGGAAGAGGTTGATTCTGTGTCAGGTGACTTTTATACACATAATGAGTTGATATTGAAAATTCTTTCTTGAAGGGACAGGACTAATTTGGGTATGTGGGAGTCAGAATTCCTGCTGATTTGATATGGGATCAAATACTTATTTAATTCGATTAAATACCTACTAATTTATAACCTTTCCTTTTAAGTTTTTTTAAGGATTGTTTTTATTGTGTCTCTCTGTTAAAATAAACGTACCATAAAATTCTAGAATGTGCTTTTTTTTAAAGGGGAAAAAACAAAAGCAGGGGATAAGATAATTATTTCCCCCCACTGTATGCTGATCATCATGTGATCATCGTGTGATGATCAAATATAGCTTTCAATGTAAAATAGACAAAATTAGCAGTACCCAGTAAATATACACATTATAATGGCACAGAATGACATAAACTACACAATAAATGATGAGGCCATCACACATGACCTTTGCTATAGGCTATTCTGTAGTAAATAATACCCTTTGGCAAAATTGGAATGTAATACATGGTCTTAAAGGCTTGTAAAGTTTTCCAAAAAGCATCAGAAAGTATGTATTTCTATAATGAAAAAAAAATAAAATTTTATATATATATATATATATATATATATATATATATATATATATATATATATATATATATATATATATAAAATGTAATTTTAGAGGAATTCATTATTCAAATGATTGCACCTGCTGCCTTACATCTAAAGTTTCTTTTCACTCCTTAGTTCTATCTTCAAAACACACTGAAGCTATTTAAATGCAGTGTTAAAAATGTAGTATGAAACCATTTCAGTTGAAGTCTGATTGAAGTGCTTTCAAAGCTATTTGAACCTTTTAAATCCCCTGTATTGCAGTAATTGAATTCTTTATCAACATGCATGGTTTTATACCTGTAAAATATAATTAGGCTAATAAAGAATTAAGCCAAACTAAATGTAATACCCTATATGGTCAAACGTAGAGTTCTGTGCAAAAGATTTAGGCAGGTGTGAAAAAGAAATGCTAAAAAAATTTAAGAATGCTTTTAAAAAAATAGAAGTGATATTAGTGAGATTATTTTATTTCTATAAATTAACAAAATGTAAAGTAAATGAACCGAGAGAAATCAAAATCAAATCTTTATTTGATGTGACCACAGTTGTGTGCAAAACAGCATTAATTATTTTTGCTGTTTGCGATACACTTGCACACAGTTTTTGAAGGAACTCAGCTGGTAGGTTGTTCCAAACATCTTGGAGAACTAACCACGGATCTTCTGTGAATGTAGGTTTTCTCAAATCCTCCTGTCTCTTCATGTAACCCCTGACCGACTCAATGATGTTGAGATCAGGGCTTTGTGGGGACCAAAATTATTACTTTCAGAATCCCATGTTCTTTTTTATGCTGAAGATTTTACCACTATTTAGCCCTTTGGCAAACAACTTATATATGTGGGTGTGATGAACCAGTGGCAAATAAAGCAATTTGCCACTTGGTGTGTTTTAAATTCATTTATAACAGGTATATCACTCCAGTATGTGGTATAATTTGCACATTTGTACAGTTTAGTTTAGTTGGCATACGTTAAATTTCCTCTGTTTGTCAATGTTGATAGTTATCACTTTTTAATCTGTCACTACAGACAGTATTGGCTTCATTTTAACTCTGCATCTAACATTTTAGTCACACTTTAGAGTATGTATGTGGAGGAGTTTGTGAGTGAGTGGACATGATGGTCTGGTACTGGCTGCTTAAATTAGATTTACCACAATGGCACATATGTCTACATTCAACCCAGCCAGTAGGGTTGCACAAGCCAGTGCACTCTTAGTGCCGGTCCCAAGCCCAGATAAATAGGGAGGGTTGCGTTAGTAAGGGCATCCAAAAATCAAATATGCGGATCACGAATCAGATTTTCATACTGGATCGGTCAAGGCCCAGGTTACCAGCGACTGCCATAGGTATCGTTAGCGAATAGGGTACCGGTGAAAATTGGGCTACTGTTGGCCGAAGGAGAAGAAGAAGAGAAGGAAGACGTCTAAAGAGACAGCAGTTAAAGGAGAAGTGGAGGAGAGTGGAGGTTAGAGTTGGTACTGTAAATGTTGGTACTATGACTGGTAAAAGGTGAGAGGTAGCTGATATGATGGAGAGGAGAAAGGTGTTTAGGAGACCAGGTGAAAAGGGAATGAGGCCAGGAGGGGGGTTTAAACTGTTCTATAAGATAAGATATACCTTATCTTAAACTGTTCTTTCATGGTGTGGATGGAAAGAGAAATGGTGTAGGGGTGATCCCAAAGGAAGAGTACAGTAATAGTGTAGTGGAGGTGAAGAGAGTTTCTGACAGAGTGATGATCGTGAAGCTGGAAGATGAAGGGGTGATGATAGTCATCAGTGCTCCACAAGTGGGTTGTGAGGACGAGGAAAATTTCTGGAGTGAGTTGGATGAAGTTGTGAGAGTGAACATAGGAAAGAAAGATTGGTGATCAGGGCAGACTTTAATGGGCATTTAAATGTCTTTAAGAAGAGGAATGTGGAAGGGCAGATGGTGGTAGATTTTGCTAAAAGGATGGAAATGGCAGTGGCAAATACTTATTTTAAGAAAAAGGAGGAGCATTGGGTGTCATATAAGAGTGGAGGAATGTGCACACAGGTGGACTATGTTCTATGCAGAAGATACAACCTAAAGGAGATTGGAGGTTCTAAGGTGTTGGTAGGGGACAGTGTAGCTAAACAACATCGGATAGTGGTCTGTAGGATGGCTTTGGTGGTGAAGATGATGTTGGAAACTAAAGGAGGAAGACTGTAGTGTGAGGTTCAGGGAAGAGGTCAGACAGGGGCTTGGTGGTGTTGAAGAGATGCTGGATGACTGGGCAACTGCAGCAGAAATTATAAGGTATACAGCTAGGAAAGTACTTGGTGTGACATCTTGAAATAGAAAGGACGTTGTGGTGGAATGAGGAAGTGCAGGACAGCATAAGGAGATAGAGGTTGGCAAAACAGGATTGGAATCATCAGAGAGAAGAGAAAAGTAGGCAGGAGTACAAGAAGAACAGGTGAAGAGGGATGTGGCAATAAAAGATGCAAATGGAAGTGTGTTGACTAACGAGGAGAATCTGCTGAGAAGATGGTAGGAGTGTTTTGAGCAGCTGATTAATAAGGAAAATGAGAAATAGAGAAGAATAGCTGAGGTGGAGATGGCGAAGCGCAGCTATTGAGCGTAGTAAGTGCAGCTATTAAGAGGATAAAGAGTAGAAAGTCGGTTGGACCAGATGACATACCAATAGAAGCATGAAGATTTTTAGGAGAGATGGCAGTGGAGTATTTAACCAGGTTGTTAAAAAAGATTTTGGAATGTGAGAGGATGCCTGAGGAATGAAGAAGGAGTGTGCTGGTACCGATTTTTAGGAATAAGGGAGATGTGCAGACCTGCAGTAACAGGGGAATTAGTTTGATCAGTCACACCATCAAGTTATGGGAAAGAGTAGTGGAAGCCAGGCTGAGAGAAGAGGTGACCATCTGTGAGCAACAGTATGGTTTCATGCCGAGGAAGAGCACCACAGACGCGTTATTTGCTTGTTGATGAAGAAGTATAGAGAAGGACAGAAGGAATTGCATTGTGGATTTGTGGATTTAGAGAAAGCATATGACAGAGTGCCAAGAGAGGAGTTGTGGTATTGTATGAGGAAGTCAGGTGTGTCAGAGAAGTATGTGAGGGTGGTGCAGGACCTGTATGAGGACAGTGTGACAGCAGTGAAGTGTGCAGTAGGAAAGAAAGACTGGTTCAAGGTGGAGGTGGGACTGAATCAAGGATCGGCTCTGAGCCCTTTTCTGTTTGCAATGGTGATGGACAGGTTGATGGACGAGGTCAGACAGGAGTCTCTGTGGACTATGATGTTTGCGGATGATATTGTGATTTGTGGTGAGAGTAGGGAGCAGGTTGAGAAGAGCCTGGAGAGGTAGAGGTACACGCTGGAGAGAAGGGGAATTAAAGTGTGGCTGTGGCAACCCCTATCGTGAGCAGCCAAAAGAAGAAAAAGAAAAAGGACATATGTCCATATTTAGGTAAATATAGACCACTGACAGACGGGACCAAACCAAATGTTGAGAAAATATTTGAGTTTAAAAGTAAATTAAACAATTTAGACTGCATGTGTAAAATGAGTATCTAGAAGCATGCAAAGTTTATTTTTTAAAAATATATATATAATAAGAATTATGAGCTCATACTAACAGATTATTAATACTTTTCTAAATAAAGCAGCATTTCATGTAAAATTCTAAAAGCTAAATTGTATTATGAACAGTAACACATTATGCTGTGTATTCCTAGATATTACAGAAAATAAAATATTAAATGGGGAAAAATAACGGAGTAAAAATGGAAGTGTTCTGAGTGTGCTGCCTCCACCTAGTGGAAAACATGAACATTTCTCTTTAAATGACTATAAGCTTTTACTGACTGGACCGTTTAAAACCATAATAATAATAATAATAATAATAATAATAATAATAATAATAATAATAATAATAATAATAAAGACTGGCAAGGGACATAGCTAGAGTGCGGGTTTTAATAAGGAAGAATCATAAATTATTCAGAGATTCAGAAATGAAACCTTGACTGATAAATAATAATAAAATGACTGATTACATTTAAATAACATGCCAAATATTCAAATTGTTAGCTTATGTTTATAAAATAAATCTGTTGCTAATTCACTGATCCATATATACAGATATACAATGTCCCTAAATGTAAAAAGTTTAAGAATTCAAGACTTAGAAGGTGAGTGCTGCAGAGAAGGCATTTAAAAGACTCTCAAGCCATGAGAAACTAGGTGCTATAGTCTATTATAACATCATAATTTGAAAGGCTTGTCTGGATTGATTAAATGATTAACATACAAATCACACAAACAAACTTTAAATGGCATTGGATAACTACGTAAGTGCCTTTTATTATCTGGGTTAAAGCACTTGAACATTTTTACATGACCTGAAAGTGCCATTTTTCATCCAATCTAAAAATAAGCACAAAAAGCTCTTTATAGTATACTAAAGAATATCCAATACTGTTATCACTGCAAAGGTGTTAAAATAAATAAATAAAAAAACTAAGGATCTGAAAACTTAGTGTGATATTTCTGTTTTCTATTTTGTTGAGAAACATCCTGCACATTTTGGATTTTTTTTCCCATGTTCTAACATTAATCTCACGTAAACCCAAGAAGAGGTGTTAATTAGCTTTCTAATTCAGGTGTGTTGGGAGCAGAGACAACATTAAACTGTGAAGGACAGTGGGTTTGCCAGAACAAGAATTGGGAACTTGTTTGCTGTTTTTTTTGTCTGTTACAGAAGGACATTGTAGACATAAAATGTAACCTGTTTTCCTTGTTAGTGCCTAAACACCTAGAGCAAAATTTGGATTTTCCTAGTTCATCAAATACAAAAGTTATGATTCTAAAAAGACAATTGCTCAAGGTAGTTCTGACCCAGCTTTGACTGGATTTCTTTTTTTAAACTGCAGGTGGCACTATCCCCATCTCCATGTATTCATGTGTCCATTATGTGCGCATGTGTGTTCTACATTTCTATCATTGACCTCAATGGGTCTGTACCTGGCTTTTTTTTCTACCCCTTTTTAATTTTTTTAAATATTGCATTTGCTTTTGACCTTCTATGACACCAAACGTATAATACAGATTACTCTTTTAAATTAAAAATACGTGTTGAACCAGTGAATAGGATTGTCAGTAGGAAAAATACAGAGCATATGTTCAAAGGTTGTAGATGTGGTTTGCACTAAATTAATTCAGTCCCAACTGCTTAACACAGAAACAACCCCAAAATTGAACTACATTCTAAAATTCCTCTCTTGACAGCAAACAAGGTGCTTTCCTGATCGCAGCTATGTTTTTGAATGACAACATGGCTGATATCATTCAGTATAATTGCAGTGAGTGTAAAGACAGAATTTGTGTGTTTGTAAGCATGTGTGAGAGTCAGTAAAACTCTCGCAGACTCCGCTGGCAGCAGCGTCTCCTAGCAACACTTCTAGAATGTACAGTATTGCTGGATCTCATGGGCTCTGCGAATAATCGGATCCTGTGTGTTTAACAAGGCCTTCAGTAAAAGATTCTTATGGCATAAATGTGTATTTTACTGCCATTTGCTCTTAGTTACTCACAAAAAAAATATGTCTGCCTTTTCCTTTTCATGTTTCTTAGGTTTTAAAGGTATTGCTATGAGAAGTAGTCATTTGACATGGCTGAATAAATCGAACAAGACAATATTGATATTTATATTTGCCTTAATGTTAGTGAGACACTGAGACACCTATAAATAACATAAGTACAAAAGCCACTACAGTAAAGTGACACAAAACACAATTGCCTCTTGGAATCTTTGCTGTTACCATGTATCTAAAATAACAATGGAGAAACTAGAATGGTCTCTGACGTTCTTCCTTTTTTTTCCTAATTGGAGATGTCTTCTCAGTCGAAACGTAAATGCTGAATCCAGCTCTGACACAAAGCAAAGTCGACAGCATGGAGGATTAGATGGGCCTGCTGAAAGGTTAACATAAAGAAGAGATAGAGAGAGAGGGAGAATGAAAAAGAAGAAGAAAGAAAGTAGAGAGATAGATGGGGAGATGAGTGATGTATATTGTTGCCTATATTGTAGGAGATAGAAATTTAGAAGAGTTAAATATGAACCTAATCATCAGACTGACAGGAAGTGTTGTTGCTCTGACAGCTTTATGACTTCCAGTGTCCAGCAGCATTGCCACTGGGGATTGTGTCTCGTTCACAGAGAAGTTATATATTGGCATAGTGATGTATTGGTTCGTGTCCTGTGAAATATAGCTTTCATGTTTACATTCCCATCACGCCGGCAATTAAATTTTGTCTTTGTGCAGAGCATCATGGATCAGTGGCCCCTGCATTAGTTAATTAAATAAATTTTAAAATTTGTATGCCTCTCATCCAACTTCTGAAGGTAACATACCCTTCCCAGTTAATACCAGATAGCAAGATAATATAGGATATGGATAATAGAAGGTTGTGGCACTTTGGTGTTTAACTGAAACTTAGAACCCTACTAAAAGCTAGGATTTTGTGTGCCTCTTATGGACTTTCCTAAGGTAAGAGATATGTTGTCTCCCATCTGATGCAAAATGCAGACAACTTGTAACTCTCCACTGAGTGAAACAGCTGCAAGCACTGAATTAATCAGAAGCATTCTGTCATGCATCTAGATATAAAAAAAATACATGACGAAAAGGAAAAAGTACCTTGGGGCTCTCCAGGACCTGCATTCTGTTGTTATTGATATTTGAAGCTTTAACTTAAAGCACATCTGTATTGTGATTTTGGTGATTCCTGATTTTAATTTATAAATACATTATCATTATTAGTAGAGTATAAGATATAATAGAAAAGAGATTTAAAGAGATTGCTCTTTAAACATGCAAGAATGAGTTACTGGAGATTTATCTTACATTGTTATAAAAGCTGTTTTCAGTCATCAGCCTTTGCCCTCCATCAGCCATGGGGTGAATTTGATGCTGACAAGATCTACTTGTGATGACATTTTTATGTGTTTGTCTATATTTCATATCCTTGAACTTCTAACCAGTAATTGTTTAAGGGACCATTTTACTTTATTTACTTTCACTGTTACACTGTAGTGGTAAAAGGCCCTATCAAATTTATTGGTTGTTTCTTGGCAAAAGTGAAGTATTTTCTTTTTTTTTTTTTCATTTTAGGAGTCTCAAGAAGGTTAGAAAGAAAAGTTGGGTAAGATTCATCAAACATTGTATCATATCATTAAATCAACATTCCCCTTCCCATGTCTGAAAAAAAAATATTACCATAATGCTCTGGGAACATTTTGACAAATTAATGATATTGATTCTTTGTGATTTATTGAGTATGTTTAAGGTAGAGAGAGAGAGAAAAAGAGACTGATGGAGATTTAATTCTAATGTCAAAGGTATAGTAATCGACCACTGTAAGTGTTCTTGTCCTCATGAGACTAATTACAAAGCAGTTTCTTTGCCTTATATGTCCATTTGTACTTTATATAGTTTGCTGTACACATATTAATAATCACATTATCAAGCTCTGCCAAATTACCCTGTAACAACCTCGACTGAATTCAATTAATGGGAGAAAACAAGCTCACTCATCTAAGTGGTTATGACAGTAGGTCCTCATAAGCCACACTTGTTCCTGGTTTATTATATTCTCTTGCTGTTTACCCATGGGCAGTAACCATATATGGGGTCTACAGTGACTGAGGTGAACTAAAGTTTTCCACCTAAAGACAATGTTGCATTTAGAAATGCTTCAGTAGTAAATACTTTATAAAGGCTATAATTTGTTATTTGTTTGATTTCTGAATATAATATGAATGAATCAGAATGTTATTATTGATCATGGAAACAAAACATTTTGGGTGTTCCTGGAGATGTTAGACGTTGGCATATTCTAGTGAGATGAGTAAAAGTGAGTAAAATGCAAAGAGCAAAATGGAGAAAACTAACCCATTGGTAGTTTTTTCTTGCTAAATCATTAAAATATTAGTTCTCAATTTTGTGGGAGACCAATAAATCATATTTAGGCCATTTTTCAAATAGATCTGAGTCAATACAGCATTTGCAGTCACACTAATTTGCACAATTGTTCTTCTTTGTAATGGATCTGCTTCATTGAGTAAGGAGTAACGAGTCAGCTTGCATTTATTACTGTGTTCTGTTGTATTACATATCAGTACTAGGTCTATAGACCCTGAATCCAGTCTTATGTTTTCAGAATTGACTTGATTCAACTTGGCCCTGTTAGTAGACTTGTTTCTGTGTTCACTAAATATGTACTTGGACTTTGTAAAAACAATGTTTGTGTGGTTTAATTTATTCACTACTCCAGTGATGTCTTCAATATTTAGGCAGGCTACATGCTGCTCATTAAATGTTTGGGATGAAGCGTTGCATCTGAATGTGTAATAACTCTGCATTTCTTCCATATTTAGGCACTTGAATTGATGTAGTTGTTTACCAGGGATTTTTGATACTGCAATTAAGAGTTAGTGCTCATTAGTTGCAAATATCCTCATGACCCAGATGATGGATGCAACAATATATAGTTACATAGGCTTGTTAATGACTTAAGGAAAGTGTGCTAAATATTTTTCAATGAAATGCCCTGCTGCTCCTAAAGCTAGGCAGGTAAAAAATAATTAAATGATTTGTCACAGCAGCAAACTGCGCATGACAGAAAAAATTGTTTGGCAGCCAAAAAAAGTTTTGAGAGCAGCACTTACCCTGAATCACTGAGTTGAAGACTGCTGAGTTGTACTTAATTCCTGTTAACGCCCCAGTCCTTTATAATAATAATGTCCGAGTTTTGTAGAATGTTTGAGATTTGCAGATTTAGAGAGTGGTGGTTTACAGTAAATTACGCGCATGGTAGGGTGGCTGTCTGTTGCCTTGATGAATGTTAAATCCCCTCTCATCACTTTCACAAAAGAGCATCAGAATTCACGTGCATGACGCAGCTCCTCAAGCAAGCTGTTCCCAGACTGTAGTTGCTCATTCTACTGTACTTTCTAGTGCCAAATTATTAGTCATTATGGAAAAATCTGGTCTCAAATGAAGTCATGATTCTCCAACAACAGATGCACATACACTTAAGATAGACCTTAGACTTGCACACCTGAACAAAGCTTCACACTGATTGGCTAGTCAAGAACATACATTAAGCTAATAACAAAAAGGTGAATTAATGTAGTAATTCCATCAATCAAATGATCAAGTAATTTGATATTCTCAGAATTATTATTATTTTTAAATAAAAAACTTAAAAACAAAAAACTACTCAATTTTATACTTAGTATTCATTCCATCAATATAAATTGTCCATTTGCTTTGATTATAGTTTGAGTTCTCTTAAGTCTTATACATGAGCTTGGCACATTCAGATTTTGGCATTTTCTTCCATTCAAATGTAAATTTAGTTGGAGAATGTTGCTGGACAGACATTTTCAGGTCATGCCACAGATGTTCAATTGAATTTAAATTTGGACCTTGGACATTCCACAATCTCCTTCACTGGACTCGTTGGCACTTCTGACAACTGCTCTTTTTTCCAGATTGTTATTAAAGGATTCCAAAATGCTCCCAAGACAGTTGAAAGCTTTGCTGATGGTTGAATAACCTTCTCTATCTTCTTTACTTTTCTCTCTAAACAATCAGTGGGGCATCAGTGGTGTTCCAGCAGGACTGATCTAATCTGTGATTTTTTAACTGTGAAACCTCCCAAAGTAAGATATATTTATTGTACAAACATACAATAGGCAACAAGCAGATAAAATTAATTATTACATTCTATTTTTGCAAATCACACATATACTATGGTATTTCTGTAGTGTTATCCCATTTCACATTGTTATATCTTTTTTTAATTATAATCTTGTTTATTTTTATTTTAGTCTTATTATTGTATCACATTTCACATTCACATTGTTATTTCCTTTGTTTATTAATTACTTTTTGATATTTGTGCCACTCAGTATAACCAAAGGAAAGTGTACTCAGTATATCCACAGTGAGGCCTAGTGTGTATAAGTGGGTGAAAGCACAAGTCTTATTTATGGTCAGTAGTTCTGTTGCTAGCCTTATAAGTTTGGCCAGTGCAGGTGCAATGCCTGGTGATTTTTTTTAAACAAATATGAAAGAGCTCTGCCACCATTAGTTAATTAAAAAGAGAGATAATGGTGGCAGATGACGTACCTGTTGTCAAATAAAAACCACTGACAAATAAGAAAACATTTTAAAAAGGCTGTGTTTGTGATGTAACTTTGGACACTTCCATGTATTGGTCTGACTTTGTTTCTGCAGGAATAAAGCCTAAAGCTTTGATGGATCCTTAGTGGAGATTGTCAAGAGCACCAAATTCCTTGGTGTTCATCTGGCAGACCTCACCTGGTCATTCAACACCGGCTCCATCAGCAAGAAAGCTCAGCAGCGTCTCTACTTCATGAGAAGGCTTAGGACCATTGAGAGCATCCTGAGCAGCTGCATCACTGCCTGGTATGGGAACTGCCCCGTTTTGGATCACAAGTCCCTACAGAGGATAGTGAGCACAGCTGAGAAGCTCATCGGAGTCTCAAAACTCTAAACTGGAACTCACACACACACAAACACACACACACACACACACACACACACACACACACACACACACACACACACACACACACACACACACACACTCACTCACTCACTCAACTGTGTGTTACTGAAACTGTACAACCTGAACTTAACACTCACTCATTACTCATCTCAATCCATTCCACCACCATTTATTAATTATTTATATTCAACGGTATTATACTGTTTATATGCTGTTTTTTGCACCTCTTGCCTGCTGCTACTGCTGTTTTAGCACTGCATAGTGTGTGTTTACATATACTCTTGGTTATAGTTTTTATAGTTCTCTTAGCACAGTTCTGTATATTCAGAATATACAGTAGGTTTACTGGTCAGCGCTATCTTGTGTTATGTGTATTGTCTTGTGTTGTCTGTCTGTCTGTACTGTTGTCTGTCTGTTTGTGCTGTCTGTACTGTCTGTCTGTACTGTTTTTCATCTGCACTGTTTGCACTAGGTTGCACTCGATGCGCTTTATGTAGTTTTGTGTTATGTGTTGTAGCTCTATGTTCTTTAGTGTAGCACCAAGGTTCTGGAGGAATGTTGTCTCGTTTTTACTGTGTTCTGTGTACCACTGTGTACAGTAGAAATGTCAATAATAGCCTCTTGACTTGACTTGACATCACAACCCTGTGTACTTAGTTTTTTGTTTCTTATTGGAGTCTTTGCCTTGTTACTGAATTCATTTTTTCTTGTCTCAATTAGCTGTGACAATACTCATTCTCAAATAATAAAATTTAAGGTTGCAATAGAGCAAAAAGACAATTATTCATATTGGTGGGTACATTTTTCTTACTGCATATACAATGTGTATCTTATTATATACTTTTGTGATCTCCTGTGCCAAGGATGCCAGATGGCCAATTTGCTAAATGGCCAAGTGTGTAATAAACTTTTAATAGTTTAGTAGTTTTACTTCTTACTCTACTTTTTACAGTGGTGGGCCATGCATTTGGTACCTGGGCCTTCAGTGAGGACTTACTCAACTTAATCCACCTCTTAATACCACCACTATCATGTCACAATTATAGAAAACATCAATACAATACAAAAACGCAATATAACAACACGTGGCATTACAGAGAGAGAGAGGCATTTCACATATTTAGAGTGACTTGGAATACCAAGAATCCCAGTTAAGAAAACTCCAAACCTCTAAACTGCCACCGCAACTGTGCCATCTACATCATCTGGAGCAGTTAAGTATCAATATTTGTCTAATAACATGACAAAAACATAAATGTAAAAATAAAATACAACCTACTCACAAGAGGTGCATACTCATAATTTGCACCGCTCTTCAGAGGCTGTAAGCCAGTGGTACCGCTCGTATTCACGTCTGGAAGTGGCAAACAAACCCTTTCCCGGGCAGAGACAAGCTAGCTAACTTTGGGGTTGGCCGACCTCTTCTAGCCGTCTAGCTTTTCTTGAAAATGGATTTTTAAATATGTTCGAGACCAAATCAATTTCTCTTCCTCCGTAGGCATAAAAAAGTCGATCTCAGATGTATTCATGTGTGCAGCGCTACTAATACAATTTCATGGAACAAATATTAGAATTTCGAGAAGGCCCTGACCGCCCACCACTGACTTTTTACTCAATAATTCAAATTGAGAATACAAGCTTTCTAATTTTGAGAAAGATGTGCACAGACAAAAAGAACAGAAGACTGAAATGCATGTTAAACAATAATCCTAATAATATTAGACAATGAATATTAAAACAATATATTACACTTTACAGAGAGAGATAATTACATTGCTTCACTTTTAATAGCAACTTCTATTCCTTACTTCACGTTGTGTTGAGGCAGGAGTTGCTCTGCTTTACAGCAATCTTAATGGCCAGTGGGAAGATGGATGAGAGCGATCTCAGTGCCCGGCCGTAATATGGAATCTCTAAATCACACACAGCAGCACATGATGCAGACCCACTGCACAAGCCAGTCAAAGTACAGAATCCAGACATGTCTCTGAATAGCACAAGTAGCATTGAACGAACACTGATGAAATAATTCTATTTTTACACCAGACTGTGTGTAAACGTAGTTGGCTTTTTGTGGTATTGATTTGATCTATTTTGGTTAAACAAATAATCAGATTTGTACATCTGTACCTGACGTGTTGCATTTCTTCTTCTTTCTCTTCTTCCTCTTATCATTTTATTATTATTATTATTATTATTATTATTATTATTATTATTATTATTATCATCATCATAATTGAATTAGCTTAAAGCTGTACCTCTACTTTAGTTCTAATTTATTCTCCTCAATTTCATCACCTACCAGCCAGCTCTACCCATCATACAACAGCCACCATCCAGGAAGGGGTGAAGGCTAACATGTGCTTTCTCGTAGACACATATTTTCACTGCTGTTCATGCTGTATTACAGGGCAGTGTGCATATTGTTATGACACTGTAACACACTTGGAGGAAAGTGCCTCTGCCAGCCTCCACGTATGTGAGCTCACAGACACCCATGGCTAATGTTCCTGTGAATGACAAAGGACAGAAATAATAGCATTCTTTCCACCCTCTCCTCCCTTGACCTGTGTGCCACAGATGGCTGTTGCATCACTGGGATTCAAACTCAAACAGCTTGACTTGATTTGCTAAAGAATGTGTATGAAATTACTGCCTAAAACTTCCTTTTTAAAAATGATGATTAATAATAAATAAAATCAAAACAAAGCAAAGATCAGAGCACATATATGGTAGATTGGCTAAAAGTGAATAATGGCAATTAAATTTGATTATTTTTGAGGGACTTTCACAGCTTTAACATCATCAGATCAATCCCAAGCTTGGTTTGTTGTTTGTATCGAGTTTCACATGTTCTCTGTGTCTAGACTGGTTTTCTCCCAAAAATGCCTGGTATATTCTTACCTCAGGCTCAGTGATCCTGGAATAGGCTGTGGATTCACCATGACCTTGAACAAGATGAAGCGGTTAACTGAAAATGAAGAAACTGATTTCAGCCATAAAGTAAAAGGATTTGGCTTGGTAATTTAAGACCAATAAAGGTATCTGAAATCAACTGATGATAATTTAAGAAAGTAAGAAACAAATCATTATTACTTCATTTGTCAGTCACATACAATTATACTGTAAGACACTCTGTATTCACAAACTTGAAAATTGCTTTTCACACATGCCATACTCTGTGACAGAGTCACACCTGCACTTTTAGCTCCCTGTGTTCTCTCACACACACACACACACACACACACACACACACACACACACACACACACACACACACACAAACACACAAACAAACACACACACAGTCATAATTGCACTTGCACGCTCTAATTTAACTATCTCCAGCCGTGAGGGCTGCAGGTGCAAGACAGGGCATTGACAAAAACCCAGAGATCAATTAGCTCCTTTACTCCAGCTGATATGAATGATTACCAGTGGGAGGCAACCTGCGGGTGCTTTAATTTGCTGCCGCACAGCACTGCCTGAGTAAGATTATCACTTGTGTTGTACTTGTCTAATGAAACACCATTAAAACTCAGCTAATTTTCCTGCACCCTGAAGTGAACCACATATACTCAGGAAAAGAGGAACCTGGAGCATAGAGGGTGGTGTGCAAAAGAGCACAAAATGGTAAACATAGCATTTATTTTGTTTAATAAAAACTGTATTTAAATAACAGATGGAAAAAAACAACTTTTCTGTCGATATTTGAAATATTATTGATATCTGGCAACAATTACAGAGCCATAGAAATACTACACCTAAGAACATCTATTTAGTATAACTTATAAGGTGTAGGAAAAAATTGCCTAACCCTAGATTTTGTTCATTTGACCAGTGTTAGGTATATAAAAAAACACTATCATTTCATAAAAATAAAATTAAAACGATATACATTTTTGTTATATAGTTTAATATCAAAGTGTTTTTGTGGATTTGGAGAAAGCGTACGACAGGGTACTGAGAGAGAAGTTGTGGTATTGTATGAGGAAGTCAAGTTTGTCAGAGAAGTATGTGAGGGTGGTGCAGGACATGTATGAGGACAGTGTGACAGCAGTGAAGTGTGCAGTAGGAATGACAGACTGGTTCAAGATGAGGGCTATGAGCCCTTTTCTGTTTGCAGTGGTGATGGACAGGTTGACGGACGAAGTCAGACAGGAGTCTCTGTGGACTATGATGTTTGTGGATGATATTGTGATTTGCGGTGAGAGTAGGGAGCAGGTTGAGAAGAGCCTGGAGAGCTGGAGGTACATGCTGGAGAGAAGTGGAATGAAAGTCGGTAGGAGTAAAACAGAGTACATGTGTGTGAATGAGACGGAGGGCAGTGGAGTGGTGCAGTTGCAGGGAGAAGAGGTGGTAAGGGTGGAGGAGTTCAGGTACCTGGGGTCAACAGTGCAAAATAATGGAGAGTGTGTTAGAGAAGTAAAGAAAAGAGTGTAGGCAGGGTGGAGTGGGTGGAGAAGAGTGACAGAGAGGAAGACCAAGGAGAAGGTTTATGGATGTGGTGAGGGAAGGAATGCAGGTAGTTAGTGTGAAAGAGGCAGATGTATAGGACAGAGTAGTATGGAGACGGATGATCCGCTGTGGCGACCCATAATGGGAGCAGCCGAGAAGAAGAAGAAGAAGAAGAAGAAGAAGAAGAAGAAGAAGAAGAAGTAGAAGAATAGGAAGAGGAAGAGAAGAAGAAGAGGAAGAGAAGAAGAAGAAGAAGAAGAAGAAGAAGAAGAAGAAGAAGAAGAAGAAGAAGAAGAAGAGAAGAAGAAGAAGAAAAGAAGAAGAAGAAGAAGAAGAGAAGAAGAAGAGGAAGAAAAGAAGAAGAAGAAGAAGAAGAAGAGAAGAAGAAGAAGAAAAGAAGAAGAAGAAGAAGAAGAAGAAGAAGAAGAAGAAGAAGAAGAAGAAGAAGAAGAAGAAGAAGAAGAGGAAGAAGAAGTGGAAGAAGAAGAAGAAGAAGAAGAAGAGGAAGAAGAAGAAGAAGAAGAAGAAGAAGAAGAAGAAGAAGAGGAAGAAGAAGTGGAAGAAGAAGAAGAAGAAGAAGAGGAAGAAGAAGAAGAAGAAGAAGAAGAAGAAGAGAAGAAGAGGAAGAAGAAGAAGAAGAAGAAGAAGAAGAAGAAGAACAGGAAGAAGAAGAAGAAGTGTAATATCAAAGTGACCAATTTCATTATATGAAACTGAATCTGACTCTTCTCTTCAGCAGCTCTAATGTTAATATTGACACTGTCCTGCTTCTGCAACAGTCAAGTAGCAAAAATATCCTTCTAAATATAAAAACAGGACAGACAGAAATATGGGGTGTCTCATGGCCATCACACTTACAGTGTTGTGTTAGTTCATATAAGCGTATTCAAAGCAAAGGAGACCTGAAATCAGTGCTGTTAAAAAATGAGTAGCTTTTTTATTGGAAAGTTTAGACAGAGAAGGAACTGCAGGCTCATCTCAATTTTCCTTAGCTGTCTTTACAGTGGCGTGATTTAAAGGTCAGTTTCCTTAACCTCATTACACAGACAGATCTGAATTATTTATACCCAGGGGCTCTACAACCTGCTCAGAGTAAGTACACAAATAATTAGATCCAAGTAAAACTGTTCTAATGTAAAACTAACAATAAAACTCATGCCATTGCATTTCAGCTGTGTTTTAGCTTATAGACAAGAATGTTTGCTGAAGACATTCAGTGATTAAAAAGATGCTCATAATTTATAAATTGGGTAAATTACAATTTCATGGGTTGTGTTTGTGGGTTTCCTCCGAATTCTACAGATTTCAAACTTCACAAAAAACATGCAGGTACATGATCTGCCCCCAGGTATATTCCTATCTTGCACTCAATGTTATCAAGGCCTACCTCAACTCTTCTGATGAAAGAAGGCAAGAAAGCAAGCAAGAAAGAATGAAGGAATGAAGGGAAGAAAGTAAGAGGAGTTGAGTGTAAGCCAACAGGTGCTATAAATTGTTCAGGTGTACTAACTGGTGATTAGATAGGAAGTGCTACCAGACTCATAATGGGTTGCACTGCACATGAAGGCCTGTTTCACATACAGTCCTTGTGCTGAGGCAACAGACTAGCAAGAAGGGCAATAGTTTTTTTTTCTCTCTTTCAGTAGCCTTTTGCAATGTGCAGCTCATGTATGTATGTATATATATACATACATATATATACATATACATATATATATATATATATATATATATATATATATATATATATATATATATATATATATATATATATATATATATATACATATACATATATATACATAACCCTATATATATATATATATATATATATATATATATATATATATATATATATATATATATATATAGTCACAAGTATTATACTCACAATCAAAAACTTAGTTAACTCCTCTTTAAATATATATATATATATATATATATATATATATATATATATATATATATATATATATATATATATATATATATATGCTAAGACTACTGTTATTTTACACTAGATGAAGAAGAAGGTTGATGAGCATCTGAGTCAGTTCCACCAGATCAATGAGCAGTTATTTTCTACAGGTCATTAGTCTTTTTAATAGATCTGCCTAATGGCCACCTCACCTCGTTTCATTACCATCACTACACTCTGCTTTCTTACCCACTATACCTATTGCACTCAGTCACTTTACCAAAGAAACAGGTCCATGCACACTACATATTATACTATAAAAAATACTTCTGTTTAGTTTATAGTTTGTAGTATATTTTATAGTCTATTGTCTGTACTTATTGATTTTTCACCGCCTTCCACAGTTCCTTCATCTGATATTGTTTTATGTTAAGTGTAGTGCTGGGATTCTGAGGAAACTATTAGATTTCTAAAATTACATCTGAGTGTGATGAGGGGAATGACAATAAAGTGTGCTTGAACTTGCAGATAAAAGAAGCTGGTGAAATGTTAGAGGAAAGAATGAAAAAGTCATACATCCAGAAGTACATACCGTAATGTAATACAGAATAAAGAATGACAGTGTGTGTGTGTGTGTGTGTGTGTGTGTGTGTGTGTGTGTGTGTGTGCATGTGTGTGTGGTTTAATCAAATCCAAACTGGGGTCTAAAACTCTGGAGTGTTATAGTAGAGTGACAGCTTGCAGTTGCTAGGTAACTACTGCAGAAACCCCTGCTCTTGAAGTATTTAGAGCAGATCATTAAGCACCAATTTCCACTCTACACACAGGAGGTTCATGCAGAGCACCAGCAGAAGAGCAGAGAGCTGAAACATGTAGGGTGATTGTCGGTAGATGGGGAAAAGTGATATTACAATGTTAATGGTATAAACATGGAGATCAATGGGAAAGGAGACTGTATATTTGTGTGTGTATATAAATATATATAGGGTTAGGGTTATCATATATACAGTATATATATATACATATATATATATATATATATATATATATATATATATATATATACACACACACACATATATATATATATATATATATATATATATATATATATATATATATATATATATATATATATATATATATATATATATATATGAAGAAGATTTGAAGAATAACAGACTACATAAGATTCAAATTCAGTGCAGTCAAATTTAAACCTAATTTTCCTGAAGGGACAAAACACGTTTATGAATACAGTCCATTTCTTGGGTGATAAAAAAATTACATTTCAATGTACCACTTACTGGCATTGAGGGTCTAGTAAGGAGTGTTAGAAAGTGTGAATTACTTGTGGTAAGAAGCGTTGCTAATTTCAATCTTTATTTTAGTTGCTGGTCTTAAAACAATGCTGCAACAAAGTATTTTCTCTCTCTCTCTCTCTCTCTCTCTCTCTCTCTCTCTCTCTCTCTCTCTCACACACACACACACTCTTCTCCTGAGACTGCCCTCTAAACACAGCTAACAGATGGGGGAGCAAATGTGATGTCATGTTTTTGTGGCTGGAAAGCATGAATATTTCTTCAGGCTGAGTTTATGATAAATTCATGCTCATTCAGCAAGCTGCACAAAACAGGAAAAGAGCATAATCTGACGTCATGCTTATATAAATAGCCCAATTCCATTAAAAACCTCACACGATGTGGCTGTATTTACAATGACTAAAGATAAATGTCAATTATGGATGTAATTTATTCAGTAATGGACTAAATGAGATAAATAATGCTGCCAGTTTTTGTATATTTATCAGTGTATATATATATATATATAAGAATAAAACCAGGTCTGTGTTCTTCATTTAAGAAAGAACATATTTATTCACATTTTCTGTATACCTACTGTAGTACTCACACACACACACACACACACACACACACACACACACACACACACACACACACAGTTATGAGCGTTTTGTTGGCTCTTTTTTACTTTGGTAGTCATGGATATGTCTGTCTGGCATTGGCTGGTTTCTAATTATATCTTTTTCCTTGTGTTTTTACCTCTTTTTTTTTTAATTCCACCACTTCAGGGAAGTGTTATAGTGTTGTTTTGACATTTAAGTAACTTCACACACATCACATCAATTTGAATATGGTGAGCATTCTGAATAAAGTGACAATCAAATAAAATACATTATTTACATTAACATTAGAAGAGAGAAAATACTAATTGCTTTCTGTGTATATACAAATGTGGGAAATGAAGGAAATATTTAGAACTAGAAAAAAAGCTTTAGGTGCCTTTAGACATTGTTTTGACTGAGTATATCCAATAAACATCATGGTATAGAGTTTAGATTAGGCTCAATTCACACAAATAACTAATGCGTTTAATACTCTGTAAGTTTCCTCAGAATAAGGAATTTATATCCATAATAAGCAATGTTACTCTCTGTGTGTGTGTGTATGTGTGTGTGTGTGTGTGTGTGTGTGTGTGTGTTATAATGCCGCAGGTGCTCCCCCATCTGCACTCCCCTCAGAAGAAGAGGCAGCTGTTTTGGATGAGATATTCCCCCATGTGTCTGGCATGGAGAGCAAACCTCCACTAATACCATCAACATCACTGCACTGATGATTAGGTGCTCTATCGCTCTGCAAGAAAGAGAGAGACCAAGAGGCACAGAGTAAACACAGCCCAGATGGGTTTACAGGAATAACATAAGTGATACAAACTTAGATGTGAAAAAGAAGCGAGAAAAGGGTGGGATGGGCTTTTCTTCTATTTTAGCTTGCCAATAATCACATTTCTGAGTGAATCTGGATCAATACAAGGTCCTCCAGCCTTATTCAGCTTGGTAATGAGAGACTTCATTTGCGCAGTGCTCTATTTTGATCAAGAGAGTGTTTGAGTATTGAGAATTATAATATTTTTAAAATCATATTTTGCTCCGTAATATAAAAATTTACCATTGACAAATATGTTATTCGTACAGCTATTGGCCAATTATGACAGTGCTGTGTATGTTGTATTGTAATTCTCTATTCACTCTAATGCCTCTTCTACTAATACATTTAATATTACATAACATGCTACTAAGTCTTACTACTACTACTACTATATTAATCAAAACTAAATACTGTGGCATTTCCAGGGATTATTTTAAGACAGCAAGTCATGCTGAGATTACAAACATCACAGTTGCTGACAAGGACACCAGCAGAGCAAACACTCTGACATCTGCATCCTCTTCATCATCATACAGCCAGCCAACATCCGCTACCCATTAGGATATGGAACTCCTTGTACACTATAAATTCACTAAATAAATTATATTGCCACAAGTATGTGAATTCCTGACCATCATACTTATGTTTGGCTCTTTTTCAAACTGTTCCCACAAAGTTGAAAGCCCACAATACTATAGGATGTTTTGTATGATGTAGTTTGTAGCCTGTTCCAGCATGACAATGCCCCCAAAGCAAGGTCCAGAAAGACATGGCTTGCCTTGCTCAAGTAAGAAACATACGATTGTCCTGCACAGAGCCCTGACCGCAACCACAATTAACACTTAACAATTATGCTCTAGTGGCTGAATGGGAACAAAGCCTAATAGCTGTGCATTAAAATCTAGTGAGAATCCTACCTAGAAGAGTAAAGTTTATACCACATTAATTGGAGTATATGTGGAATACAATTTTTAAAAGGCATCTCTGATCTTGAATTTGATTGTATATATATATATATATATATATATATATATATATATATATATATATATATATATATATATATACAGGGAGTGCAGAATTATTAGGCAAGTTGTATTTTTGAGGATTAATTTTATTTGAGGATTTAATTTGAACAACAACCATGTTCTCAATGAACACAAAAAACTCATTAATATCAAAGCTGAATATTTTTGGAAGTAGTTTTTAGTTTTAGCTATTTTAGGGGGATATCTGTGTGTGCAGGTGACTATTACTGTGCATAATTATTAGGCAACTTAACAAAAAACAAATTCATACCCATTTCAATTATTTATTTTTACCAGTGAAACCAATATAACATCTCAACATTCACAAATATACATTTCTGACATTCAAAACCAAACAAAAACAAATCAGTGACCAATATAGCCACCTTTCTTTGCAAGGACACTCAAAAGCCTGCCATCCATGGATTCTGTCAGTGTTTTGATCTGTTCACCATCAACATTGCGTGCAGCAGCAACCACAACCTCCCAGACACTGTTCAGAGAGGTGTACTGTTTTCCTCCTTGTAAATCGCACATTTGATGATGGACCACAGGTTCTCAATGGGGTTCAGATCAGGTGAACAAGGAGGCCATATCATTAGATTTTCTTCTTTTATACCCTTTCTTGCCAGCCACGCTGTGGAGTACTTGGGCGTGTGTGATGGAGCATTGTCCTGCATGAAAATCATGTTTTTCTTGAAGGATGCAGACTTCTTCCTGTACCACTGCTTGAAGAAGGTGTCTTCCAGAAACTGGCAGTAGGACTGGGAGTTCAGCTTGACTCCATCCTCAACCCGAAAAGGCCCCACAAGCTCATCTTTGATGATACCAGCCCAAACCAGTACTCCACCTCCACCTTGCTGGCGTCTGAGTCGGACTGGAGCTCTCTGCCCTTTACCAATCCAGCCACGGGCCCATCCATCTGGCCCATCAAGACTCACTCTCATTTCATCAGTCCATAAAACCTTAGAAAAATCAGTCTTGAGATATTTCTTGGCCCAGTCTTGACGTTTCAGCTTGTGTGTCTTGTTCAGTGGTGGTCGACTTTCTGCCTTTCTTACCTTGGCCATGTCTCTGAGTATTGCACACCTTGTGCTTTTGGGCACCCAGTGATGTTGCAGCTCTGAAATATGGCCAAACTGGTGGCAAGTGGCATCTTGGCAGCTGCACGCTTGACTTTTCTCAGTTCACGGGCAGTTATTTTGCGCCTTGGTTTTCCACACGCTTCTTGCGACCCTGTCGACTATTTTGAATGAAACGCTTGATTGTTCGATGATCACGCTTCAGAAGCTTGGCTATTTTAAGACTGCTGCATCCCTCTGCAATATATCTCACTATTTTTGACTTTTCTGAGCCTGTCAAGTCCTTCTTTTGACCCATTTTGCCAAAGGAAAGGAAGTTGCCTAATAATTATGCACACCTGATATAGGGTGTTGATGTCATTAGACCACACCCCTTCTCATTACAGAGATGCACATCACCTAATATGCTTAATTGGTAGTAGGCTTTCCAGCCTATACAGCTTGGAGTAAGACAACATGCATAACGAGGATGATGTGGTCAAAATACTCATTTGCCTAATAATTCTGCACTCCCTGTATATATATGCATCTGACTGCATACTCACACTTCAAATTGCTCAAACTATGCTTTTTCAGATTTCCCTGAAACAGTACATGATATTAGAACATAGCTGCAAGACACCACAACTCTCGACTGTTCAACCTTCACACCTGATCAAGGTGGACTATTCGATGTTTTTTTTTTCTGGACCACTGAAGTGGCAAGGTTTCAGAATTCATATAAGGACCATTTAGTCATCAGGCAGCAGGAGAGCAAGTGGGCAAACACAGCAGCTCTTCAGAACCAACACTCATTATAGGGTCCAAGAAAATGAAAAAAGGCTAGTTTATGTATACAGCACTGTAGTGTATTAACATTTTACTTCATTTTATAATTAATAATTATATTTTTATTAATACATTTCAATATTTCAACATACAACTAAAGAAAAACAATTCCCTATAAGTTTTTGGTCTTTCGTACTATCCGTGAGAGACCGCTAAACAAATTAATAATGTGGCAAATGCAATTCAGCGATAAACCGGGGAGGTGAGATTCAAACCGCAGTGTAGCGGGTGATTACTATATATATATATATATATATATATATATATATATATATATATATATATATATATATATATATATATATATATATAGTACACAAACAAATAGTAATCCTGTTTAAACAGGGAGACCATTTAAACCCTGTAAGCTGATGCTGATTGGGATGCTGACACAGAAGCCATTAAATTGTGTCTCAGGTAATTTAGCCACATTATATGGTAATTCAAATCTGAATTTATTGAGTATTTAGGGTATAATGATAGCAATTTCCTATCAAAGCAAAGCAGTCGTTGAGTATGAAAAATGGCTGAGCTTGCTCGCATTACCATGCTGCTTTAATAGCAAAATGAATCAATTATGCAGACAACAAAAAGAATGCAAGAAACAAAAATGAGTAAAAAAAAGATCTTAAAATGATAAAATCTTAAAAAATCTGAAGATGACAAATTTATAAAGGTGTTCTCCATCATATAAAGGAATCCTCATCATTAGCATCTAAAAATAGAGAGTTTTTTCCAAACTATAGCTATTTTAACATCATACTCTTCAGTTTCTCCAGTGGGGGATCCATTAATGGTTTTATATATCAACTAAAAAGCTTAAATACATAACTCTTCAAAGAGTACTTGAACATCACTTAAATGGTCCTTTTTAAAGCGAACAAAAATTCTGACAATCTGACTCATCTTAACGTATTCTCGCATGTTGTCTTCTTGATATTTTGAGCTTTTTATGATTAATAATTGCTTAAACCAGACAAAATGTTATAATATTTACGCACACTTCAATGCAAGAAAATTCCAGTTGTCACACCCACACACACACAGAGAATACATTAGCTTTATTTATGGTATCATCATTACAGTTAAGACTTTCTTTTTGCTATTCTTATAGCAGATAACCTTAAATGTATAATATATCAGAGATTATTGTACCTTACCTGGGTGCTGTCATTAACCTATGTTACAGTACACCACTGAAAAGATTGGATTTGTTCTATATGTGTATCCTAAAGTCAACTATGTCATATGTTAACAAATTGTAAATTATTTTATGCTTATCCTTCAGTATATTTAGGATGATTTAAAGAACACATGAAACCTTGCTTTACTAATAAAAATATGTAGAAAGGTTTATTAGGTCTTATACAGGATAATTAAGGCTTTACATATATAAACTGAAATGTAATATTTTATGTATATGATTATAATTGAGGTAATCTAGGAAACTGTGACACTGACTTGCTCAGTAGATAACAGACATTTTTCACACCTATGTTCTTTATAATCAGATCTTTATAATCACAAAAATGCAGTCCTGACATTCGAAAATATCAGCAATTAGCTCCATTGACTTGGTTCCATTTTTAATTGATCTGCCTGGTTTGGAGAGAAAAAAAGGTATGAAAATCATTATACAGTATCTCTTATCAGCTATCATTTAATTTACCCAACACAAAGCGAGTCAGACAGAAATAATTAAAAGTTACAAAGCAAAACCTTGGGGCTTAATGCTAATAAATGGTGCAGTCCAGATAGTAGAGCAGTGAGATATCCAACATCTATACCAGGTCCATCTACAGGTCGTGTATGGTGATATTGCCAGTACGTTCTGTTGAATGCAGAGTAAAAGCTTCTATTCTATAACACAAGGCCATCTCCACTATTATTTCCACACCGTGAGGCTGACAGTGGGACAGTAAATGGCAGTAGGTGCCGAGATCTCCATGGTGATAAAGACAGAGGCTCAAGGGAGAGAGCGCTGCTCAGTCAGGGTGCATTAACAAGATTTAGACACCACTTCAGCGGATCAGGCACTTGCATGCATGAATCCACCTTGCCATTCAATCAAGCAGCAAGGGAGAGAATTAACTTTGTGGTTAGGTAGTAAATGTGCTTATTTCAAAGGTTAAACGTTGAACCATATAATTCCTTTTTCATGGTATTAAGTTAAATAATTGTACAACTGTCTCATTATAATTAGACTACAATATGTGTAAATGATCAAAATGAATTTCAAGAACAAGTAAAGCTGAAAAACTCATTATAGCTCTTGCTAAACAGTCCACCACAAAAGGCATGTACTTGGATGTAACGGAGTTTAAATGATCCATGTGCTTTATAGGTCAATACAACAGACATATTAGCCATAAGTAGCTACACAGAGGTCAGTGTTTGTACAGCATTTAGTTATTGCTTAATTTTGGCAGAGGGGATAATACATTAATTCAAGTGCTATGTTTTTCTTTCAAACTCTAAATGAGCTCAGAGATTTATAATGATCATGAAAATTTCTCTTCAATGCACGGGTGGTAGATCTACAACCATTAAGATCCACTTAATTTTTCTGTCAGAAAATTGTTTTGATGAACTGCCCATGAACCTATTTCCAGAAGAATGGTGCTTATCCTGTCTCTTAAAACCTTAAAAACAATAATGAACAATCTAAGAAAAGTGAAAGAAGGTAACAATTTTCAAGGCTAACATTAGAGTACATTACCTCTCCAAGTAAACATGCATTTTAACATAACCTAACAAACTCTTCTTCACTAAAAAACAAAACAACAAATAAAATGAATAAATATCAGGCGTGTATGTGGAATTGTCAAATCATATGGTTTGACGTTCAGATGACCAACTTGTCTTTTGAAATTTTATTCACTCTTCAAATAAACGTGCCTAAATAAAACATGCCTGGCAGCAAAAAACTGCATTAACATGCACTTAAGAGTTTCAAACATGCCAGATTGTGCTTAAAAATCACAACCTGAAAGAACTTCCTTACTGCATGTCTACCCACACATTTCCACAAATGTGCTTTATTAAAGGTGTCCTCGTTTATAAGTACGCTAGGCGTATCATTATGTCCATGCTAGCAAGCATAAAGGAAAAGTATAGTACATGTGTGTGCAGGTGCTTGTCATCTACGTGAACCGATCTGAGTTCATCTTTCGTAATTTGGGTGGCAAATGTCCATCCATGCGTCCTCCTCCCCCTGCCATTCGCTGTAGCTTGGGGGGCAAATCAGCCACAGATTGGCTGATGGGCTCTGCATTTATTTTGGAGCTCTTAGATACATTCCTTTCTTCAGAGATGCCTGGCACAGAGCTGATGCGCTGCAGCTTTGTGGACAAGTCTCCCAAACTGTAGGTCATCTCTGATGTAGTGGAGCTCATTCTGAGCAGCTTCCTTGGCATCCCGTCACGTCCTGTCATCTTCTGCAACTTAGCTGGGAGCTTGGTGGTTGTCTCTGCATCCTCGAAAAGCTCCAGACAGTCCAGAGAGTTGTTTTTCTCACCACTGTTACACAGTGACGGAGCAGTGAGTGGCGAGGACATGAGCAGCACCTCGTCCTGCTCTTTGACACTGTAGGGTGGCGTGTGGACCTCGAACGTTGCATGGAACTGAGAGTAGTCCACCTTGAAAAATCCCTCCTCCAGAGAGATGACAGGAAAGAACCGATGGCCCCACAGAACCTCGTCTTCCGTGTATGACGTCCTCGCTTGGCAAGTCATGCCTGTGAGACAAGATATGGAAGGATAATGAAATTTACAGAGATTAATCAATCAGAAATAAAACCAATGTCTGATCAAAGCCCAGCAGAATATTATTATTCAAAAGCCTAGTGAAAGCTGCCATCCCACAACCAAAAACTAAACCAATTCATCAAACAGACATGCAAACCATTTTTAGTGGTTATTAAAAAACATTCACAAAGAAACAGCAGTGTTTTTGTGAAGCCAATGAATATAAATGCATAACATGCACATGGGCTCACTCATCCAAGTAATCAATTACTGCAACACAATTTGTACTGTGCATACATTCAATCGCTTCAAAGCTACATGCCTATGATGTGGCATGAAACTCAACGCTAGACAAAAGCATTTAGAACATGGGATTGTTAAAGCATAAGTCGAATCAGTCAAAAAGCACATCCAATTACTCATTTGGCAACCTGCCATAGGATTCAGGCCATCAAACCCACAACCATGATACACAACGGAGTTTACCTCAATGCCGTCTCAGAAAATGTCATATTTTCAAAAGTGTCTGAAGCCACAAATGCACTGTGGTAATTACATGGGTGTAGCACAATGGCAGAAAATGATTAAGTATTTAAAATAGAATAATAATAAAAAAACATCACTATCAAAAGCACAGAGGAGAGAGTAGGTAGCATGGTTTAATTTTTCCATATTTTACATAACCCAAAGTCTCATTATTTTAAAATGAATGACATCCGTTGAGACAGAAGGCATCTATCATATTGCACGAGACGTTATTGGATATCAGCATGCTACAAAAATAGGCACATAGACAGATAAGAAGATGATGCGCTACACCTGATAGGCAGAGATGCTCTTCTCAAAGTCAAAGTCAACTTTATTTCCATTTGAACAGACTTAGTGCATTACAACTCAGGGGGAAATACATACATGACTACAGAAACACGCACAAAAAATGTCATTCATGCACTGACACAATGTCTGATTTGTAAAAGTTTATGCCTTCCATATTTTTCAATTCAGTAACATCAAGAAACTGCACAGTGACTGACAGACAGAGCAACAGCATCCAACTGGGAGCTGGTCATAGAACAGCCAGTTTACGTCCCAGTTGTTGCAACATTAAAAATTAAATTAAATTAAAAATTCTTATGATGTACATCTTAAATTTGCTGGAGTGATAGATAATCTAATAATAATATTGCATTTAGTCCATTCAGGCTTCTCTCTAAAAGTGGCAATTAACACCATTAACACACTCTTAGAACTCCAAACTAATGATTAATATTTTTCTTGTTGAAATCCCATACATCTATTCATGGGAGAAGTGTAATGTCTTCAGGTCTGTGTTGTTTGTACTGCTGAAAAGTAGAAGTACCATTTTGTAGGAGACCATGCACAATGTCTTCTGCTTCACTGACATTTATAGTCAAAACAAACATTCTCTCACCAAAGAACAAATTTAATTACTTAAACCTCTCGCTCATAATTGCTCAGGTCACAATAACCAATGAATGCAAATGGAGAGCCGGGGGCAGCACTGGCTTAATCTTAATCTTTGACTCTTAATCTTCCACTTTAACTGCCATCCAAGCTCCATTGTGGCATTGCCATGGAAAAACAAACGGAAGGTTAAGATAATCAAATTACTTAAGAGGATTTCCGCCACTAGACCTGATGAGAGGCAAGGGCTTAGGGAGCTGTTCTCATGAGATTTTGATCACATCATCAGTCATATTTTTGACATGCAGAAATGGCAAATGTACGCACATGCTTCACTCAAGTAGAAGTACAGATACTCATGTTTTAAAATACTGGTAAAAGTTGAAGTACTGACTACACTTTTTTTTACTCAAGTTTAAGAAACAAAGTTTGAGCTCTGACATGTACTTAAGTAAAAACCTGTTTTAGCGTGATGCTGGTAACTGGACGTTACTTCATATTAATATATTAATACAGAAGAATTAAAAATGTTGTTATCTAATGAATGTATCCAGGCTGAACAACCACCATATAGAACACAAGCAGAGAAAAGATGATGATGATGATGATGATGATGTTGATCAGGTAATCAGGAATGTCTCTGTTTTCAGTCCTGTTTACATCACTGACTCTCTCCGTCTCATTCACATTAGCCCCATACTTCTTGTTGCCTTCTGCCTAACTTTTTGTTGGCTTTTGCCTAACTTCTTGTTAGCTTCGTTGGCTAACCTACATCTGTGGTGCATGATAGCCAGAAAATGATACACCAGTGGAATTTTTAAAAGCAGCGCAATGATAAGAAATAGGTTGAAAATGGTGCATAATGAAAAGACAAAACATTGATCATTTCTCCAAATAGATTAAACCTAGAAGCCTGATTTGAAAATGTAATAAGTAGAAAGTACAGATATTTGTGTGTAAAAAAAAGGAATGAGTGAAAGTATTAAGTTACATGAAAAATAAGTAGTAAAGGACTGATACCAGAAAAATGTACTTAAATACAGTAACAAAGTATTTGTACTTCATAACTTCCCACCTCTGTGGACATGTACAGTACAGCACACACAACAGACACAAACAAACACAAATTGTGTATGATTAATTTAAACCTTTTTTGTTTTACACACATAAACCTATAGCTGGATTTCACTTGCTTACCTGCAACCTCAACATAAGAACACAGAAGGCTAGGGGAAAAAAACACCAGAAATGCTATAAATAGCAAAAGTAATATGAAGGGATCACATAAATCATTTCCTCACATGAAGACTTGCAAAGGCCTTGTGCTATCAGCAGAGTACAGGCTTCTTTATTCCTAGAGACTTTTTACGGGTACGGTGTTATAACACTGCCACTTTCATAAAGTACAAAATTACTTTCCGAGAGGGCAGACCTATCCTCATCAAAAAGCCATTTTGCTATCATGGTTCTTCCCTCTTCTCTATGTACTGTGTAATATTTCACAAGGAAAGACAGAAAGAGACAGAGCTCCGATAAGACGTTTTTGTGCAGACCATTCATTTGTTCATTCAAAACAAATTGGACAATGAGCCATTGCATGATGCTAACAAAAGTGCTTAAAACACAACTGCCTTTTATTTATCGTGCTACTTCTCACAACCATCAGATTTATTTATTTATTTAATTATTTGTATATATAACCCCTCATATTCTTATATAGCTTATACTCTATATATAGTTGCAGGCTTAATGCTATTGTAAAATACTGTGGTATATCCTGGATAAGTGCAAATAGCACATATTCATAAACAAGCTCCTGCAGCTGTGTCCTTGGAACAGGTGAACAATTTCTTTCATAAAATAATAAGAACAATGCAGAACCTAGAAAATTCTGGCTGTAATTATAAAGGATGAGTGTATAGCTAAAACTGATTGTACACAGCCAGAGATGTGCGAGGGTGAACACAGCTCCGTTTGGGTGTGTACCTTGTTTCTGTCTTATTTCTCGATAGTAAGGCATACAGAAATATTCCAGAATCACTAAGACACCATGTTAATTGGAGCTGCAGGCAAAAATGCCAACTGAGTCTAAACACTTGGACGCAGAACCCATTAGATTTTGTGCTGTTTGGTTGGTTGTTATCAGAGAAGGCAAGGATTATTAGGGATTACTTTCTTAGCAAAGCCTGTGAAATATGACACATCAGAGGCAATTTGTCTTTTGCCTCCGATATGCAACACCTGTCATCTAGGAAAAAAAGCATTACTCAGCTCAGCGGGAGAGAACGAGAGGAAAACAACAAAGACTAAAAACAATGAAAAAGTACATGAAAGGGTGCTGTCAATATCAAGCATGAATATGACAAATTTGGATGATGCGATATCACTTTAATAACCTACTGTATACAAAACTGAATGCATTTTCCACCACAACACTGAGAACAGCTTGGTTATATTTATTATTCATGATGCATCATAAACAACACAAAACCAAAGTTCTACGAATTAAAGCAAAACAACGAATTAGAACAAATCAAACACAAACTGTCTTTCTCCCTCTTTTAACCTTCAAGCTTATAATTGAAATCTCATAATGCAAACACTTATACAATTGATTAATCAGATGTATGTAACTTGCCAGTGAGGAGAAGCTGGTGGAAGAGAGTCAAAACCCCATCAATTGATTTCACACAGGGTAAAAGAACTTTCGTAATCAGGACTACAACTGTGTGTTTCTATGGAAACCTAGACCTACCAACATGCACATGCAAAGCTGATACGATCAGTGATGTTTGATTCTCATGGTTTAAGGTGCCTTTCATCAAAAACACTCACACAGAGAGCACTTGTCCTCAAGAGAACATGGCCATTATGACTGTTTACACTGTAACACTGTTAAACTGACTGAATAGCTTAAATTAGTATGGAGTGGAACTAATATAATATTATTATTTTAAGAATGAAAGCACAATATAGGCAATTATTTTTATTTGTTACAAGTGTTGCAAGATGACTGATGTTTCATTAGAATATCTGTATAACTGAAGATGTATTTTATCAAAACATTTATTTACTGAAATCACATTTCAAAATATTTGGACCTAGTTATATTATCACCACTATATACACCACTCGCAAATATAGAAACCATCAATACAATAAAAAACGCAATATAACAATGCATGGCATTACAGCGAGAAAGGCATTTCACATATGGAGAGTGAATACTATTTAACTAAAGCAATAAACCCAGTTAAGACTACTCCAAACCTCTACACTACAACCACAACAGTGCCACGAACATCAGCTGGAGCAGTTCAGAGTCAATATTCGTCTAATAACATGACAAAAAGTTTAAAATGTAAATAAAATACAACTTAATCACCAGAGATGCATACATATAATTTGGTACCACTCGTCTGGAAGTGGAGAACAAACCCTTTCCCGGGCTGAGACAAGCTAGCTAGCTTCGGGGTTAATTAAGCTTTTCTGGATAATGGATTTTTAAGTATGTCTGTGACCAGTCAAACTTAACAGTTAACAGTTACAGGCTGTAACAGTTTCCCTCTGACCAACCAATCAGAGGACAGAAAATGCTGATGCTATTCTGGGCCAGCTAGCTGGCCCTGTGAGGCGAATTTGAAATCTGATTGGTTAAAGAAACAGTGCTATATACAGACTATGGTAAAAAGGCCAGCAGTACAGACTTTGAAGGCCCTGGGCAGATTAGATTGACATGACAGCACATAGATGCTAAAATCTGTTTGGACAAAAAAATCGAACATCCATGTACACATACTGAAAGCAGTGCAGCCAAGAGAAACACTACAAAATAAAGAGAATAAACTGTTAGGAATAAATTATTACAATTTCATGAAACAAATATTAGAATTTAGGTTGTAAATGTTGGTCAGTGCTTCTGATAGTGTTTAGGCCAGCAGGGAAGGCTTTGCTGGCCCTGACCGCCCACTATTGGTATATGGGCTGCCAACATGCCATGATTAAAATATATAAAGCGGGGCAACACTCAAAAGAAAAGAGGTCTGGCAGAATTGAGTATAAAATCCAAAAATCCAACACTGCAAACCAAATCACCACTTTCTTTGCCTATAAACATGCATATTGACCTGATTTAACTTTATGTAGATAAGATGAAGCAGCTGCTACAGCCTGTTTATTTATTTATTTTTTAAACAAGCTATCAGGGCTTAATTGGAGAGCTCCATGTAAAAGTAAGAAAATCTGAAAGTAAGAAAAATCCTTGGCAAGTAAATCATTCATAGAACATACTGTATACATGGCCTTCTTTTTTTTGTTATGTTGCAGCATTTCACATTTAAAAAAAAAAAAAGATGAATAATCATTTTAACTTCTGGTAATTCAAAGCAGGATTTTCAGCTCTTCATCCTGCCATGCACTAATCAAGTTAGGTGATGGACAATGCTCAATGTCCAAACTGTTAAAGACCAGGAGTATATGTGAAAAGCACCAAAATGACCTGATAACTGTGGCATAATTCTGAAAACAAGGCCTGAAGCTCACAGGCTTACTGCAAATTCTGCCGATTATTCAGCAGCCTTCCTAGCCGTTTTTATAGAATAAGGTAAGCTCCTTTGTTGCATTGTTGCAGCAGAAGGAAGACAGTGTAGATGGCATGGACGCTTAGCCCCCAAGCTAACCATCAGACCATACTGATCCAAATGTGTTACAGCATAATAATAAGGCTGCAAGTGAAGCTAGATCTTTCACTAGACCCCACTGATCCCAACTCAGTTCATCTAATATTCATCAAATCAGGTGACTTAAATATTTCACAATGAATCAATATAATTAAAGAGCCATTTAGAGGATTCTCAAGCTCATTAAAGCTGCAACTTGATAAATTCTCTAAATACTGGTTGCAGTGAGAAATACAGCAGCCCCAAGGTTAAGATTAATAACCCCAGAAAAAAACTCTGGTGGCCATGCTAGTACAGCATGATGAAACTGAAGCCAAATAGAGCTGGGATACTAATTTGCAATGTGTATGATAGTATAGTGGATGTATGTTGTATTCCTAACACAATTAGCAAGTGTAGTACTATATTGCTTGTATTGTATATGTTTTTGCTCTTTACCAACAGTAAAAAAAGAAGAATGTCTGTTACACCTACCCACAAAGAGCCAGAGTGCAATGTATGTGTGTGGTTGTTAATAAATTCTGCAGTAATTTACAGCCAAACCAATACATCTGTCAAGGTGTATGATGTTAAACCTAATAACTCTGCAAGCCCCTTATACTTCTTCCCTTTTCTGTCTTTGTCTTTTCTTCCTCTTTTGCTATACTATGAGATCATTGTCTCAAACTCCTGGGGTTAAAATGGCTAAGAAAGATATTGAGATGACAGCAGAGAGAAAATTAATAAAGTAAAATTCTTCCTTGAGCTGAAACTTCACCTTGTACACTTATTATTACAATTACAGGGCACCTGATTTTATTTCCACCTCCCTAAAGCACACAGAGAGGACAGAAGTCTCAGACAGCATTGTGGATGTGAAATTCTGCACTGAATGGTCTTCTTTTGTGAACTAAAACAATGACTGCTGACTAATCATAGACTTGAATTCCCTGCAAATTAGTACATCCTCTGATATAAGAAAGTATTGTGAAGAACAGAAAGTTGTCTGGATCAGAATGCATGGTATGTAAATTGATTATAACACTGCTTTGCGTCTGCTCTGTGTGATACATCATTCATCATTAATGATAAATTCCTCAGCCACTCTACAGTTATTTTCCATGAAAACTTGCATCAGTGCTAATCTATGCTGTTGCCCTGCCCCAGGTTACGGCTATATATATCACCAGATTGAGGCAATCACTGGGCACAAACGCATTATTAAATGTACCATGAAAAATAGAGAAAATGGCTCATTACAAATGGAAGTAATTCAGTTGAATGTGACATGTATAAATGTAACCGTTCACACACTTTCAATCTACCCTTTTCAAACAAATGGCTTTTGCAGACTGGAAAAAAATTGACCTGGGCATTTTCAAGTCTGTAAAAGCGCACTCATTTAAAACAGTCACATTATCATCATGTGAGTATGTCGATCACTGAGTTGAGACAATAAAGGCTTGAAGTAATAAGTGTAAGATCATCAGCACACTCGTCACACACAGACACAGGGAAATAGGACACCTATGTGGCCAAAAGCAAAGAGTGCTGGGATTGAAATGACACACATAGTCAGGACTACCTTGGCAACCTTACACTGCCATCATAGCCCTTTTTAAACCCCCAAAGCAAACAAGCACACAGAATTTAGGCGGTTTTACTCAACACTCATTGCCATAATACAATTTTAGCCACAGCCATCATACTTTATCTAGAGCAAATTGATGTTTCACAACCCTATATACTGTGGTTATTTTAAAAACTAAAAAAAAAAAAAAAAATGTATACTATCACTGTACACAGGCACAGTAAATTAACTGCAATTGGTACGCTGTCCCTGGTCTCTCTAAAAAAAATCACATATTTAATATCTTAAAAAATGATGAGAATAAGTAAATAAACATGGACAGGGCAAGAAGTACATTTAAAACTAATTAAAAAGCTGGGAGAATTGAATGGTATGGGACAGAAAGAGAGAGAGAGAGAGAGAGAGAGAGAGAGAGAGAGAGAGAGAGAGAGAGAGAAAGAAAGAAAGACAGAATGAAAAAAAGAAGGAGCAAACATTAACACCCTAGGACAACGTATTACACAGAACTTGCACAATGCCAGGTTGTGCCAGGTCAAATGTGTAATTTGCCATGTCATCTACTACAGTGTAATAAAAAAAAAATCTCAGCATGCATACATGTAGTTGTAACATGCATTAAAAAAACTCAAACTTTTCTCTTTTTGTGTATTTAGGGGTGGGAACAATGTCTGATTTCTTTTACTACAGATTTCTACAGTTTCTTTAGTTACATTGCCTGTCAAACGTTTGAAAAGACATATATGTTCTTTTTGTTTATATGCAACAAGCTAGGTAAAAGGCAAGAATTAGAATTAGACACTGAATGACTGGAAGATAGTTCTGTAGACAGATTAATCAAAATTTGGCAATTTTGGCTCTAACTAAATAACTAAGTACAGGAGAGAAGATGTTACCAGACTGCCTCGAGCCCACAGTCAACAAAGTTGTTGCAAATAAACAAAAGGAACTCTGAACTCAAACAAACACTTATACTCATTTCACACATGCATGTCTACAGCACCACCCATATTATATTATCATTATATTATAACTACAAATCTGATGTCTTTTTTTGCACCTTAATTTGACTGCTGCTATTGCTGTTTTGCACAACCTTTTGTGTTTACATTTTGTGTTTATTTACAAGTAAACTCCTGAATTTCAGTTTTCTTTTGCACACTGTACTGTAGGTTTACTGGTGACGCTATTTTGTGTTTTATGTATTTGTCCTACACTGTCATGTGTTGTCTGTTTGCAATGTTTGCACCAGGATGTACTTTATGTAGCTGGGACAACTTACTTAAGTCCTTAGCTCTGGATTCTGTTATGTAGCTCTATGTTGAACCAGGATTCTGGGAGAACATTGTCTCATTTCACTGTGTACTGCGTCAGTTATACAGTATATGTATGAAATGACAATAAAAGCTTCTTGACTTGTCTTGACCTAAAAAGAAACATGTAGGTGACTCTCAAAAATGATAAAAGACTAGGTGTTTCCAAACTGTTAAAAGGCACTGCACAAACAAATCCTTACAGATTTAACTATATTGTATTGGCACAAATGTTTCACTTTTTTTCCCCCAAGCCTGATAACCTTTATGGTGTAGATAAACTGAGCCATTTACAGTAATTGGCTGGACAACAGACGAAAAGAGCTGTGTGTGTGTAATAAGTACTGTTATTAGGTGATTAAGTAAAAGTATAGGTATTACACTTCGACAGGAATAAACATGCCAAAGAATAAATTAGGTATAGTAACTGAGAACAATTACTCATGCATTTTCCATTCCTCTGCTTTATAGACTGTATGTAATAATAAGTCGTGTTCAATTGAAAAGGTCATATCTTTTATTTTTCTATGATAATTTGCACATGACAATGTGACCACTAAAGTAGAATGTACTGTATTTGATTATTACAAAACTGATTACACGTCTCTGGTGTACTAATTCACATCAATACACAGGGAGGAAAGAAAAAACAAACACATTCTTAGAAAAAAATAAAGCATTTAAGAGGTGTATAATTTAAAATGGGATAAAAAAGCAACTCATCTGAAGATGGAAAGCTTCACAATACAGCCCCACTTCAGCAAACACAAAATCCATGTGTTTATCCAAATCAATTAATGTGGTCTAAAGAGACATTCAGGCATGGTTGATCAATAGTACCAGTAATCCCAATCTAAAAAGAGCAGCAGAGACACCTCAGTACTCATGGTACTGTGTTTATCACCAGAAGGTTGCGAGTTCAAATCCTATGACTGCCAGTGAACCTGCCTAGCTTAAGTAACGATTTTATTATACATGAATAGAATGTTGCACTTTCAATAAATGCATCCAAATAAAACACTGTAAATGTAATCTGGAGATAGACAGCTGTTTAATAAGTCTTTATTAATTAATATTTACTACTTATCTTATCTTATCTTACAAAGCTCAAACTCTCGGCTGATCACTCTCCAATCAAACTCTCCTCCACTGATGTCTGCAATGCACTGAGCCGGATCAGCGCTCACAAAGCCGCTGGACCAGACAACATCCCTGGTCGCGTACTTAGGGCATGTGCTGAGCAGCTCGCTGGGGTCTTTACTGACATTTTCAACCTGTCTCTTGCCCAAGCAGCTGTTCCCACTTGCTTTAAATGTACCTCCATTGTGCCAGTGCCTAAACACTCTAACCCAACGTGCCTGAACGACTACCGCCCTGTAGCACTGACACCCATTGTCATGAAGTGCTTTGAGCGGCTGGTCCTGGCACACCTGAAGGACTCTCTGCCAACCACATTTGACTCTCACCAGTTTGCCTACCGAGCAATAGAAGCACAGAAGATGCAGTTTCCATGGCATTGCACTCTGTGCTCACACACTTGGACAATAAGAACACCTATGCACGTATGCTGTTTGTTGACTTCAGCTCAGCATTCAATACCATCATTCCATCCAAGCTAATATGCAAACTCCTAGATCTGGGCATTAACACCTCCACCTGCAACTGGGTCATGGACTTTCTGACCAAAAGACCCCAGCAGGTTCGATCTGGCTCCATTTGCTCCAACACCATCACACTCAACACTGGTGTACCACAGGGCTGTGTGCTGAGCCCTTCCTCTACTCCCTCTTCACCTCCGACTGCAGGCCTGTGAATGGATCTAACTCCATCATCAAGTTTGCAGATGACACTACCGTGATTGGTCTCATCACCAACAATGATGAGACTGCCTACAGGGAGGAGATCCAGCACCTAGCCACATGGTGCAACAACAATAACCTGCTCCTTAACACCTCCAAGACAAAGGAGCTTATTGTGGACTTCAGGAAGGAGGCAAGAGGCACACATGACACCACCCACATCAACGGGATGGCTGTTGAGCGTGTCTCCAGTTTCAAGTTCCTGGGGATCCACATCTCGGCAGACCTGTCTTGGAACATCAACACCTCCAGCCTGGTCAAGAAGGCTCACCAGCGTCTCTTTTTCCTGAGGACACTTAAAAAAAATCATCTCTCCTCGGATATCCTGGTGAACTTCTACCGCTGCGCAGTAGAGCGCATCCTGACCAGCTGTGTCACAGTCTGGTATGGGAGCTGCTCTGCTGCGGAGCGTAAGGCACTGCAGCGGGTGGTGAAAACTGCCCAGCGCATCACAGGGACTCCACTCCCAGCCATGGAGGACATCCAAAGAAACGCTGTCTGCGTCGAGCTCGCAGCATTCTTAAGGACTCCTCTCATCCCGCCCACAGACTGTTCACTCTTCTGCCCTCTGGCAGGCGTTTCAGGTGCCTCCGGACCAGGACCAGCAGACTAAAGAACAGCTTTTTTCCTAGAGCTGTCTCTTTAGTGAACTCTGACACTCACTGATACACTACTACATTCCCCCCACACCTCACACTCTTTGCTAATGGACTCTGAACAAAAACTTATGCTCACCAAGACACTGATCATCTCTCACCTCACACTTTGTTGTTGCACGGACTGTTTACACAAACCTTGCTCATTTGCACACTGCTCTTTTTTTATTGCTGCTCACCATAAACCTATCACCACTGTACATATACCTGTTCTCTGTTTATAGTTACTCTCTGTGTATAGTAATAGGCATCTGTATAGCATGTTCATAATACATATATACTCATCTGTAATTATATTTATATTTATAGTACATATATATATACACTACTCTGTATATTGTGTTTTACATATAACATATATTCATCTGTATACTACATATTCATCTTTTAATTACTGTTTATAGTCTTTATTTTATTTAACTGTAAATTCATGCTAAATCTATATATCCTGCACTTGCTGTTATTGCACTCTGGTTAGACCCAAACTGCATTTCGTTGCATTGTACTTGTACATGTGTAATGACAATAAAGTTGAATCTAATCTAATCTAATCTAATAAGGTATTGCAAACATTTGTGTTTTAAATTGTGTTAACATGTAAGTTAGCAAGTAAAGTTATGTTACTTAATATGGACAATGGTGAATTTAGAAAGAGAGAGAGAGAGAGAGAGAGAGAGAGAGAGAGAGAGATTGAGAATAAAAGAGGGAGAAAAAGATGCAGAAACAGTGACAAAAAGAGATATAGAGGAGGCTAATTCACAACATTCATAGACTTTGAGATCAGCTGCACTGCTGTGCCAATTATTTCAATTTTAGTCTCTCTTTCTCTCTCCCGTTCTCTCTCTTCCAATTACATTGTTATTATACATCTGAAGAAAGAGTTACTTGCCAGAAAATAAAAAAGGGACTCAGGCATGGGGGCAGGAAGCATATTAACTCTCTCTCTCTCTCTCTCTGTCAATTGCTGTGTTATGGCAGTTTCTAGAAATGATAAACCCTCATATGTCCTATGTCTTACTTTTACCTGCTGATTTATCACCATTCACTACTTCTCTGACAAAATCCCTAAAGATACAATTAGCTACTTCTCTCTGTTCAGGCACATAGCTTACACACCTACGGCGACTACCCCCAACCACACACAAACACACACACACACACACACACACATACACACACACACACAAACACACACACACACACACACATATGGAGTTCGTTCCTCAGATGCATAACAACATATGCAATATCGTTTGAGAGACAGAGGGTGACATAATTGTAATGCAACTGATCTGTAATATTGTAAATGTTATGAATTATGTTGTGAATGCTACTCCAAAGATTTACACCAGAATAGCTGCATATACAATATCTCCATATACTCCATAGGGATCAATTCACCGCTCACATAAATTAGAATAACATTTATATGTTACCTCCAGACTGTAATGTCGATGTTTACAATGTTTACGATGTTAATTATAAAGCCCTTTTTCAAGCTGATTGGAAAGCAGCAGTGTACAGCTATGCTTTAAATCCATCTTTACCACACTGATGCCAAATTTAAACTTTGCCTTTATCTGTTCCTGTAATGGGATTTTACAGTGAACTGCATCCTGGCAGAACACACAGCAAAGATGCACAACCGAAAATAAGTGGGGGAAAATTCACCATAAATTTATGAACCCTAAATGTACAGGCAAACGTCAGTAATGGAACTTTTATCTACATATAAACATGACATGAAAAGGACATTCATACATATAGACTCCAGAATTATTGGCACCCTTGGTATGATGGGTTCTTACACTAAAAAGAATACAAGTTAAGTCAAGTTTATTTCTATAGTGCTTTTCACAACAGACATTGTCTCAAAGCAGCTTTACAGAATTTAACCATTAAAGTGAATGGTCTGACTTTATCCCTGATGAACAGCCTGTGGCAAGGACAAACTCCCTTAGATGTTATGAGGAGGAAACCTTGAGAGGAACCAGACTCAAAAGGGGAACCCATTCTCATTTGGGTGACATCCAGAGTGTGATTATAAATCTTTAAACAATACAGAACACTGGAGAGTGAGAACTAACATGAGCACTCGAATGTAAGATTATGAGTAAAGATCTTTCTACAGTCTTTTACAGTCATTTGTGGTTATAAAACTAGAAGCTACTGAGCAACTCATAAAATAGCTCAACATTTGCGATCATCATAGATTCAACACAATATAAGCACCTTTAGAGAGTTCCTTCCTCAACATCCTAAAGAACAGTATCAGCACTTTAAGTGATTCTCAGTCTCAGCAGGAAGTATTATTAACACTGAGTGATTTCCAGACTCAACAAAGCAGGCCATAAGCATTTATGATGGCTGACTGTAGTTGGTGTAGGGGTACACAAAATTCATGGTTCAGTACGTACTTTGTTTTTTTTTTTTTAAGTCACAGTTCAGTTCAATTTGGGTACGGTTACGGAGAAGAAAAGCAAAACATAAAATTGCTTGTCATTTTTTATTAACACAGTTTATTATTAATTATTATTAATATTTATGATCATCATTTGAACAGTTTACATTTTTAAAACAATTTGCTTGGTTAAATTATATATAAAATAATATTTTATAATAATTAAATCAAAATAATGCAATACATTTTTTATTATATTGATTAATTTGAATAATCAATTAAATAGATTAAATAAAATTAAATACATTGAAAAAAATGTTTTACATTTAATATTAAATTCTTTAACTGTTTTGCTTATTTCAGCATACTTTAACAAATTCTTCATTCCTTCCATTCTTCATTCATTCACACCCTTAATATGTGGAATTGTCAGGTTTTTCTCCTTTTAAGATAAATTCTTGAAGCTGGACATAAAAAGCTAAAAAATCAATAACGCAGTAAGTGCCTAGCGGCTAATGCTATGGATTCAAGATTAAAATGTTTATTTGTCACAAACATAGTTATATTCAGGATACATCTTGCAATTAAATGAAAATTAAAATATTAAATCTTGAATCCCTAGCGCTAGCGACTTCCTTGTTAGCGGCTAATGCTAGCGCTATTGATTCTTTAGCATTTTCATGCATGCACAAAACAAATGTTATGTTATTTCCGGTTATTTTCCAGGGTGACACCGCGCTAACTCTAGTTTCTTTTTTATACCCCTGGCATTGTTGTGTATGTTTTCAAGTTTAAAAATCATTTTAAAAATGCTCTCAAAAGTGTGAGATGCAGACTAAACAAACTTGCATTCCGCTAATTTATATGTTACGTACGTAAAAAGGATTGCATTTGATCCGAAAGCCCTGTACCGAAAATTTCCGGTACAAATGCGTGTACCGTTACACCCCTACTGTCTGGTAATGGCAAGTGTAAGTGGCTGTAATGGCTGATTTAAGTGTCTTTAATCAGGTTTTAGAAACGTTTTTCACAGCTTTGATACAAGGCCTTGACTAGTTCAGAAAAACACTTTGGGGTCTAAATCAAAAGAAAGAAAAAAGTAGAATATATAATAAATTATTGTTCTATTAATGATAGAAGGACTGCCAGGACCACCTGGGTCACCCTGGTTTATTTGACTCTTTGATTTTTTGTTTAGTGTTAAGATTTTTTAAGCCTTTTTATCAACAGCTTTTTGTTTATCATTTCTTTCCATGGGTGGTAAAGAATTTGGTGCTGTTTATAGGGAACATTTTCAATTTAATATTAAGCAAGCAACCTTTGTCCCTCTTCACCAAAACATTTTTGTAGCTATAATGTCAAGAAAGAAGAATCTCAAAAATAAAATGTTAAAACTTTAAGATTAGTTATACAAAGTCATTCAGCAATCTATATGCTTATCTAACGTTTCTGCAATTTCTAACTTTATCTGCAGCATTTTACTTTTCCTGCAAATATTACACACAATGTCTACATCGTTTCACTTTGTATACATATCACCAGTAGACATATATTACTCTTGCAATAACAAAGAGATATTATCTCAAAAACACTTCTAGATAATTGGAGCAATATTAATAGCAAAGCTGGCCTGTTAGGGCTGGGTGGAATCAATTCCACTCTAGAAGCTGCTTCCAGAAGCTGCTTTCATTTCTTGCAGTATAGGTCAAAGTCTAAGAACAGCACTAGTTAACCAGTGACTATCCAGAGCCAAGGCCAGGGAGCAGACAAACAGGCTAAAGTAACTTGATTAACATCAAAATTAAATTAAATAAGACTGAATGCACAGCCAGCACCGCTGATCTAGATAGGATTGCTAAATATTAGATCTTTCACCTCTAAACTACTATAAACTAAATTATTACCGAACAGGAGTTTAATGTAATGTGTTTGACAAACACGTGGATTAAACCGAACGAATATCAAGCATTAAATGTAGCTAGTCTTCCTGGGTATAGTTACATACACCAGCCCACATCTTAACAGCAGAGTAGGTGGTGCCACAGCTATTTATAATAATAATCTAAACATCACACAAAAAACTAAACACAAATGTAACACATTGAAAGTTCTTTACAGCAACATAAAATATTCAGCGTCCAAAAGCAAGTCGATTCCAATAATTATTATTTAGAGCCCCAGGGATCTACTCTAGTTTTCTTGTAGAATTTGCAGATTTCATCAATCAACAAATCTACTTCTTTAGACAAAGCTTTAATTGTTGGTGAATTTGATATTTATTTTGATAACAAAAGACTCCCTTAGAACAGCAGTTTTGTCCATTCTAGATTCAGTAGGAATTAATTAGTATGTTATAGGACCCACTCATAGTGGTGGAATAGTAAAATTTGAATTTGATATAAAAAATATAGTCATAATTCCACAGTCGGAAACTATTTTAGATCATTACCTCAACCAGCCTCAGTCATACCATAAATACTTCGCCACATTACAGTGTTAAGCGTACATTCACGTCAACTACAGAAGCGAGTTGTTTAATAATCTTCCAGGGATTTTAACATTAATTAGATCTCCGTCTGACCCCATAGCGCTCGACTGGGCCACTGAATGTCTAGAATCAACCTTCCCTTACACTCTAGATTATGTAGCTTCCCTTAAAACCAAAATGATCAGGGAGAAAAAAAATTGCACCGTGGTATAATGATCATATGCACACTTTAAAACAGACCACTCGGAAATTAGAACGTAAATGGTGTCACACTAAATTGAGGGCATTTCAAATAAAATAGGAGGAGAGCCTCCTGAATTATAGTAAAGCTCTTAGTGCTGCTAGATCAGCATATTTCTCTTCTCTCATAGAAAATAACAAGCATAATCTTTTTTTTTTTTTTTGCAATACAGTACATACATACATCTGGATTAGACTACTGTAACGCTTTACTGTCTGGGTGTTTGAGTAAGTGCATGAATAAGCTTCAGTTAGTCCAGAATACAGCAGCAATTGTCCCTAGAAGATCTAGAAAATATGAGCACATCGCTCCTGTCTTAATCCGTCTACACTGGCTCCCAATAAATCTCGCATTGATTATAAAATACTACTACTGACATATAAAGCACTAAACGGTCTTGCGCCACAGTATCTGAGTGAACTTATGTACCATTATGATCCCCCACGCCTACTTAGATCAAAAGGTGCAGGCTATTTGTTGGTACTGTACCTTATATAATGAAGACTATTGCAGGGGCAGATCATTCTCTTATAAGTCCCACAGTTATGGAACAGCCTTCCAATTAGTGTTCGGGACTAAGACACAGTCTTAGTGTTCATGTCGAGGCTGAAAACATATTTATTTAGTCAAGCTTTTTATCAGTAGATTTTTCGTAGGTAAAGGAGCAGATCTGGAGGGATCATGAATATAAAGTGTTCGGTGAACTGGGATAATTGAATGTTGTTGTTCCCTCACTCGTTCCCTCACACGTTCACTCAGGTTTGTTGACGGGGGTGTGGAGGGCCGTCTCTTATCTCAGAGATCCCTCATGTCTGTGTTACCTTCTGGCTCTCCCTTTTAGTTATGCTGCCATAGCGAGTCTTGCCAGATTCCCCAACTGCACAGATTCCTTTCCTTTTACAAAACAATAAGGATACTTAATAATCCATATCTTTCTCTCCCTGTAACCCCTCCCTCTCTCTCTCTCTCTCTCTCTCTCTCTCTCTCTCTCTCTCTCGGTCGAGTTAAACATGCTTCTGAGGTTCCAGTGACAAGTGTTCCTGCTTTTCTCTCTTCTCCTCGGATCTACCTGCTTTGTTTGGCCTGCCTCTGGATGGTGTTCTCTTCTATTGGAGGCCACTCTGTGCCACTGGGGATGGTTTCACACCAATATCCTGGGGATCCATGAAATTATAGAGTAACACAGGAGCTATGAGGATGGATTTGGGCTGTACTTAATTTCAACAGTCTGCTACACTGACTCAGGATGGAAGTTTGTATTTGATCACCATCACTGCACACCTCAACATCATTAATCTGTAATAAATGAACATTCGGTGCCACCCAGATGATGATGATTCCCTCTTGAGTCTGGTTCCTCTCAGGGTTTTTTCCTTATGCCATCTCAGGGAGTTTTTCCTTGCCACATTCGCCCCTGGCTTGCTCATTGGGGACAAGCTTACACTTATAAAAACAATCTTATTCATTCTTTCTTATAACATTATCTATGTAAAGCTGCTTTGAAACAATATCCATTGTTGAAAGTGCTATGGAAATAAAAATTAATTAAGTCGAATTAAATAGAATAACTTAATAATACCAACCAAATGAAGCTGGTGCTCAATGGATTCTGGTACATTATGCAATTAGCATATTTTACTCAGGGTTTATGAATGGTTAAATATTCAATGTTCCTTGTTTAAAAGTGTACCTTTAACATTTGAAAACAGATTTTAAAAAATGCTGTGATTTATTCTTTTCCTTTTTTTAACAACGCCACTACATTTTTGCTGGTATCACCTGTTCCAACTTCCAAATCTCAGGGGGAAAAACTAAACCAACAAATATTATGTTAATGGTTTTAGATCATCATTACATTTTATTATTGTCATATTGCCACAAATGTGACTGGCAGTAATTGTAATCTGGTGCATATGCTGACTGAGAGCCCCCATAGCATGGGGATCTTGGCTGAGGGTTACAGCAGGTTTTGCAGCGCTCTGACCCACAGCACATCAGACTTAATTGGCATTCCTGCTGTCACCTGTTCTGGGGAAGCTCCTCACAGCTGGAAGCTCATTTTAACCCTGTGGATTATAAACCGATGTGGCATGCAGCACAATGGAAGAAAAACAGTCTAATTGCTCTCAAAACCTAAAAGTCAAAATCCTTGCCATCACTGTAACTATTAGTGGAGAATCAGTTACTGTTTATTGTTTCTATTAATTACATCTATATTAACATAATATCAATTTATATATGCCCATCACCATCGTGTCACACTGATGCTGTTTTGGAGACTCACGCCTACTGCGATGACATGATTTTAAAAAACATGCTAATCTATTTAGATGTCAAAGAAGCAACTGCTGATGAAGAAAAAAAAAAACATTACCATCATCAAATGTTCGTACACAGAGTTATGATAATATCTGTATCTGTGGTATATAATACATCAGTAAATTGTAGAATACCTAAGAGAGACAGTAGAACAAATAGATTAAAAAATATGTTGCCAAATACACTGTATGGCCAGAAGAATTTAGACACTCCCATTTGTGACCCTTTCCTAAACCTTTGTCACAAACTTTAGTAACATGATTGTCTAAAATGTCTTTAAGCATGATAAATTAAATTTCCCTTCACTGGAGCTAAGAACCCTAAACGTTTTACAGCAAGAAGATTCCCCCTGAATACAAAGCAAGTTCCATAAACACATGGTTTGGAAGCACTCAAGCCTGGAGCATGGAACACCTTTGGGATAAATTACTACATACCAACTCTCCTTGTACCCACTGCACACCAGGACCCATGTCTAATGCTCTTGTGGTGGCATAAGTAGAGATTCAAGTGTGGAGAGTGTTATAGCAACAAAAAGGGGACTAGCTCCATATTAATGCCATGCCTGGTATAGAGCTGCTCAGCAAGCACATTGTTATTAGGTGTCCACATACTTTTGGCTATAAAAAGTTGCTCTTTCAACAGAAAAAAGTAACTTACATGGCAGACTGTGTCATTTGCCTGTAGCCAGGCCACTCTCATTAGACACTTAATGGCTTGTAGTGTACAATAGAGTGCCCTGCTTGTTTTTATATTCCTGACTCAGCCAGCATATGTTCAACTGGAACCATTTCACAAAGCTGACAATTCAAACAATCTACTGCATCTAATGCAAGTCATTTTCAAGTAGTGGCGTGTGGACATGTGCAACGGTCTATTAATAGCTCTGTGTCCATCTGGGGATTTGAACTTATAACCTTTTGTTAACTGGAGCAAAACCTTAACTGGTGAGCATCCGTTACTAATGCAGGTGCATCAGAAGAGGTGCTAAACACACAAATGCTACAGCCATCTTTAGAGCCAACAAGAAAAAGATTGAACAAAATGAAGCTAAGCTGGAAACTCTATCAAGGTTAAATCTATTAACTTGTTTGAATACGTGTTTAATATTCTAACTGGATTAATTAAATATTTCTCCTGATCTGCATAATGACCACTAGTAATGCAAAAAAAAATTTGAAAACCTAAAAAGAATGCTAAAAGTTTAACCTGAAAGACTCGTTATCCTCTCCATCCTAAATGCTGAATGTACCTGAAGCTGCTCCCTCTGCTGCTGTTTCACTTAAGCATGTGCCTTCCTGGAACCCTAATTAAACTCACACTCATGTGAGTGCTGCTCAGACACATGCCTACTTATGCACACAAATCTGAAATTCATATTTCTCTCTCGCTCTCTTTTTCTTACTTTACGAGTAGGTAGGCTAAGATGGACCTTGTGCTTGTTTGATTTTCTATTTGATAATGTACAACTGAAATATTCTAATAAGAGAGCAAAATATGAATTTGTATGGTACCACAGTACTGTTCTCAAACGCAACAGGTCAGAAGATTTCAATAAAATTTCCTTTGATTCAGTGTGCTCGTTCTAATGTTTTCTAATGTATTTCTATTGCATCAACTCTTACATGAAGTGTATGCGATTGTTAAAATCTTCTGTATGAAAGTAGACATATTTCAAAGGAGTCTCTAGTGTGAGAGAGAAAATAAAAACAAAGGCTGTAAAGGAATGTGAATCTGTGAAAGAGATCAACCCTCTACTGACATGGTTTATTTGTCAGAGAGAGCAGTAAACCCTGCAAATATATTCTGCACAGATCTGGATATTTTAGCTGTATAAACCATATTAAAAATAATTGTAAACTACAAAAAATAAGAAAAGCAATTATAACTTTAATTAGCGAACAGTAAATGGTGTGCTCTATTTCTTTGTAGCATATAGCAAACCTAGTTTATTGGGAAAGGCAATAACTGTTTCACAACTAGGGATGCATTGATACAGATCATAGCATGATTGTATATAGCAATATGTTAATTAACATGCTTTACTGTGTGTAAAAAAATAATTAACAAACAAGCACTGCAGAAGTATAAATATGAACAGATAATTGCTAGCAACAAAGCAGCAACTAGAGCTATATTCAAATGCTAGCCTCTTGACCAGGACATAACAATGCAATATAGAACACGCTAGAAGCTGTAGTTCCTCATTTAGAAATAAACTTTCAGAATATTTGAATCAGAACACAAGCTTCCCAGCATCCTCTGTGTTAATCAGTAGAACCTAATTGAAAATGCACTGGCAATTTTAGTGCCCTCTGATGAGATGATACCACAAGTGAGCCATTAGCCTGGGCTGTGATTCCTGCTGTCACTGTGCTACACACAAAAGGGAATAAAACAGTGGAACAGATTTTACTTTATTACGTACAGCTTTATATCTCCCTACTCAAGCCAAGCTTACTAATGTAGCTAGATAATGCGTTAGATAATAAGTTCCACACTTTATAAAAATAATTATTTATATGTTTTTTTGTTTATTGTTGGCTGTTTAATTTACTTATTATTTTCAATCTAGACTTAGTCTGCCATTTTTATTTAAATGGTCACTGTTGTGTACTGGCTAGATATTGCTAATGAGTGGACAAAATGTCTTAGGTAGATATTTGGCTGCCTACTCTGCTGACTACGCCAAGCAGATGGTCATGCAGGAGGTTACACATTTTAGTATCACTATCTAAACAGAGTGGACCAAAAATCATGTAATCACACACAGCTTTGAAAATAGTATTGAGGCATCACTATTTAAAATCTCCCAATTAAGGCAAAATGGTTCAACACAAACACAAACACACACACACACACACACACACACACACACACACACACACACACACACACAAACATATTAGCATTAACACGCACACTCACACACATCTCTTATAGCATCACTGAGCCATATATATCTTTCCACCACCCACAGAGCTCTCAGCAGGCAAACACACAGACATGCTGCACACAAAAGGGTGAGAGGATTTCTATTTTTCTTTGACATAGCCAGTGAATCAGGAGAACGAAGTCAGGGAGAGGAAACAAATAAAAGAACAAGGGATAAAGTGAGAGAGGAAAGTGAGCAAGGCAGCTCTGAGCTCAGTATTAAGAAAATATGAAGGCAATGTGAAAATCCTGCCCTCAGCCTTTTATGGCCTTTTACACGCCAATACACCACAGCGTTTGCAGGCAGTCTGTAAATGCTTATGAGGCTTGTGCCTTTCCCATTCCTGAATTCCTGCCTTTGTGGCCAAAGTCTTACTAGATAAGCTTTACTTGAATAATAATGACTTGCTCTGGGAGTTGTCTTTTATTTATATGCATGTATTAGATAATTATGCCAAAAGGCATTCATGTTTTTCTTTAAGAAATTAATAAAACACAACAAGGCATTTTGTTCTAGGAAAATTATCAATGATTGGGATGGTGTGATGTGAGCTGATGTAAAACATGGATTCTTTTAAAGGTATTTTTTTCTGTAACAGCACACATGAAATGTTTTACTTCTGTACTTAGTCACTTCTTGTTGTTATGTAAAAAGACTATATACTATATAAATCTATAGAATATTAATTATTATTATTTATTAATAATATTATTTATTTGACTATGCTGTTTTAAGTTAAAATGACATGATCAAAATGCATTTATCTCTTGATGAACATGGCAATCAATTAGCTGGGAGTGAAAGAGTTGAAAAAAACATTCCGAAATGATCCAAAATGACTGTAACCGCTAGTGCCCTAATTCTTTCCAATGTCTTTTCAAAGAAACTATGCCATGCATAAACATGTACTTTTGCACCACTTTGAAATTCCTCACTCTCTATACTAAGTTGCACAAAAACATTTAAAAAATTCAGTGACTACCTCAGAAAGAGCTGTCACACCAAGTCACAGGATAAGGCACAAAAATGCAAGTCTGTAAATTAGCTAAGTTTATGCAGCATGACTGTGGAAGAAAAAAAAAAATGTTGGTGTAGTTTTATGTTAATATCTCAGACCGTGCTGAAAGTACACTGCATTTATCACAAACTTTTAAATCGCCATGCTTGTCCCATAACCATCTTGCGTTTCTGCTGATGCTGTCATAGCTCTTCAACCACAATATATTTGCTGTGAAAGCAATGCATATTCACAGGGAATGTACCAAAAGTAAGGGAAATATCTGCAGCTGCTGAGAAAGACTGTTAACAACCAACGCATTTCCAAAATATCTAAAATGTACAATTCTAGCTGTCGGATTGTTTGTATTATTGCCATTGAAAAGCATGTAATTCACGTCTACCCGCTGTTGGAAGAGATATGCTACATGATGTATCGACATCATTACTGCCGAGGCAGAAGATCATCGCTACCACTGCAGCAGAGGTCTGTTACAGCGTGGGCAAAATGACACCAACCAAATGAGAAATGATTACAGCCTCATTAGAGTGACTCACAAATTTTGCATTACATGTTTTCACAGCTGACAGTGTTTCATCAACTGAATGATCACAGTTTACTGATTTGGTTTCCACCCTGTGCACCACTTAGGCATCAATATATGCCTTCATACGCTGCACATAAGCTGCCAGCAGAAGCACAGTAATGTGTCGACTTTCTGCACAAAGGAACATTCATTCCTATAGCTGACTCTACGTATATGATGTCCTTATACATAATTCATTAGAGGGGGTGGGGAAAACCACTACATCGTGCTGTAGCAGACTTTCAGCCACATGTGTACACTTCACCCAGAGGCAGTACTTTACAGCAGGTTTTTGGCATCTCTTGGTACAGCTGTGGTTCCAAACCTGACCCTGATGTCCACAGGCATTAAAATTCCAAACCATATGCTGCAAATCTGGTGGTTAATTACTGGCTTCAGGGTAAACAATAATGGCACAAATGTATTGATTCATCTGACATTATGTGTTAAAACTAAATGAAACTAGGTATTAACATTAACTAGGTATTAATCTATTAAATGTATGGATGAAGGATCGCTCCTCTCCAATGACATCAAAATGACACTAAATAACAATGCCATTTTGAAAAATGGGCCACAATAGCCCATTGATTCATGATTCAATGATTCATTTGCACAATTAACCGGAAAGCGAACCTAAAGAATTGATTTTTAGTCAAACACAGACTGTCACTCTGTACTACAGTGTGTGACCATGCAAAATCCTTTTTTTTTAAAAAAAGTGCTTCGCACACACTTTTAGGGTTTGGGAATAATCCGAAGTTCACTGGCACTGCAAAACCCTCATGAATGCACATGGGGAAGCTGGTTACCGTGGAAACAAAGTCAAGATTTTTCAATTTCTTAATTCACAAATTAACAATGTTAAAAGACACATTATAGAAAATGGTCAATGAAGTGAAACGACGCTCCACGAATAACTGATTTGTGTGTTTGTGTGATTGCATGTGGCTGGGCTGTACAACAGCACACCCAAAATAAGTAGCATCGTATTAAAACTGTATTCTGATGATTAAAATGTGGTTTGCATCAGTTGCAGTCCACCTTGTCGAAATCGTCCCGACAAACTGACAAACACGCAATGAGTTTTTTTCAGCTGTGTTGCATCAGCCTAACACTTCATCTGATGTCTGGTGTGAAAGTTATTTTAAGACAAACAGGACGACTTTAAACCTAGGGTTAGGATTAGACTCATGATCACTTTGTCCAAATGAAATACAATAAAAATGTAAAAAATGTAGAAAGGAAAACTTGTTACTTGCTAATAGTTCTCATGTCAGATTTAAATCAATGTACAAAAGCGATTTTTCATTCAAAAGCCAAATCATGCGCAAGAGCACTCTAATTATTACAAGTCCGAGTCCTTTTAACACATCAAGCTCTAACAGATGTGCAAGCACCTCATGCGTGCACACACACACACACACACACACACACATGCACAAAACAAGGTTTATTCGTCCCGAGAGGCTCATGACACAGTGCCAGCAATGTGCAAAAGGTCTACTTTATGCTGCTGCAAATTTTGCTCATATATCACAAGCCACACAGCTCTTGTTTGTATGCACTAATGAGAAGACACCACATTCTATAAAAAAGTCATGTGCTTCTTTTCATGACTTTGTTACTTTTACACCTGTTATCACAAATAATATAATTAATTACCAAAAAACATGTCACAGAAAAAAAGTTACACAAATGTTGCTAAATGTTAGACTGTTAAACAGACATGGCTATACATCCAAGCCTTCAGATGAAAAAAATCTATAATTAATAAAAAATTAAACAGCTGTTTTTCGCCTGGCTCTGAACAACGTTTATACATGCATTTTTTTCCATCTAAAATCAATACAGCACAATAATTTAAATCCAGTTAAAATACCCACAAAACATTTCTACAACCTCATAGATAATGCAAACATCTATAAATATGCATTTTCTGATTATGCATGCACAAGCAAATAAGAAAATTCTCTATGCATTTATGTTATGTAAATGCCTATGGAATATTACACTATTATGAAAGCGCAAAAGGCTACATTTGGAAAATATGACCCTATCTTAATATTAATCATAGGCAAACCTGTCAGTTTATCATTACTTCATTACTGAAAAAATAATCGCTAACATAAACTGAAGAAGATAATTCACTAGCTTAGCATGAGTACTTGTCACATGTACATTACAGCACAGGGAAATTATTTATTTGCATAGCTCAGAGATGTTATCAAGCTTGTGTGAGCCATGATATGGCACCCCTGGAACACAAAGGGTTAAGGGCCTTGCTCAAGGGTCCATGGCAGATACTGGGGATTAAACCCCCAACCTTCCAATCAGTATCCCAGAGCCTTAATGATTACGACTGAACAGATAACGATCCCTAAATCGATACGAGTTCAAATCCAAACAGGTGAAACAATATTAAGTTTTTGGAGCGTTTGCCAGAAAGATTCACATTGTTTTTGTTCAAGAATAAAGGTGCTGTTCAGGAGATGTAACATAAAGCATTTGCAAGCAAGTAGCTTTTATAACAGATACGTATATTTTCAGCACTTAGGCTTTCTGCAAAATGTGATACAGCAATGAAAATGGTGCCACACCAATCATTATAAATAAAAGTTTTTACTGATACCAATATCAAAACATTCCATTCATTTAATGTTTTGGGGAAGTGGTAACTCTGTGGTTAAGGCTCTTGATTACTGATCAGAAGGTTGGAGGTACAAGTGCCAAACTGACATTCTTGGGCCCTTGAGCAAGGTCCTTAACACACTGTGCTGTATCATGGCTGACCCTGTGCTCTGACCCCAGCGTCCTAACATTGCTGGAATATGCAATGAAAAAGATTCACTGAACTGTAATGTACATGTGACAAATAAATGCAGCAATTCTATTCTATTCTATTCTATTCTATTCTATTCTATTCTATTCTATTCTATTCTATTTTTATGTAACTTTTTTTCTTCTTTTCATGAAAAACTGTCCAAATTGTGGCTGGGTTGGTTCAATTGCTGTTTAGCTTCCCTGCCTTTTAAGATATTAGCTTAAAATTATACACTTTTCAATCTTACAAAATATAATGTAAATATCAGATAATTACAGCATACAAGGTTTAACATCAGATATTGCGACAAGGTTCCAATAAAAGACCAAATCTTTATTGTGAAATATCCTGGAGACTTTAGCCAATTAGCAACTTTATTACATGTTTAGTAATTCATCTAATCAAAACGTAAAAATGTTGTAGACCAGAGTAATAACTGCACAAGTGGTTTAAAAAATGCTATACCCATTAAACAACAGTCTTTTTACCATTAGGTGAGAATAGTAATTACTGCTCAGTCCATTAACTCCTGCAGTGACGAAGTCTGTCAACTTTAAGAAGATGGTGGACGTGGATACACTGTGCTGTAAATAACTCATCGATTACTGACACAACTGACTTCTCATTTTCACTGAGATGTCAAATGTAAACAAATATTGCAAGGAATTATGGTGTGGTTTACACAGGGTGATGAACTGGTAAGTGTTGATGTTTGCTTTTTTATCACACTTGGAAGGCATTAGGACAGACCAAATACTAATGCTATATTTTCTCTGGAAAAAGTTAGGCTCACACTTTTTTTCACACTCTTTTACTAAACCCAGGAGAATATTCAGTCAGTGTAAATCAAAAAAAAAAAGAAAAAGAAGGTGCTCGACCAGAGAACTGAAACTGCTTACCTGTGGTTTCCACAATTCCTTCCAGTATCACCACAATTTCAAACTGCTCGGTCTGCATGGAGCGCTGCGAGAGTTCATAAAAGGGGCTTTTGCTGTCGATCACATGACAGATGGTGAGGGGAGACACCAAAAAGAGCTGATCTGCTCCAGTGCTGAAACCGACATCTAGCTCCAACTGATCTAAAGGGAGGAACTCACCTTCAGGGGTCTGCCGAGACTGAGAGAGAGAGAGAGAGAGATACATAACCACTTTAAAACATGGTGGATTTCTCAGCTCACTTCATGTCAACAATCAAAGCTTTAAATCAGAAAATATCAATAAAAAATTTAATTGAATAATTATTTAGCGTGGCAGAGTAGTAATGGAAATAACATCAGCACGGTCACTGTCTGATATTTCTTCCACTGTTTTTTTCAGGTTTTTTTGTGCCTCCAAGAACACATGCCAGTGATGGAGTGACAACAATAAATTGTTTTAGATTTGACTGTATGAGAGCATAGTGGCCTGCAATGGACTCAGACCTAAACTAAAGATGAATGAATAAATGAATGAATGAATGAATGAATGAATGAATGAATGAATAAGCATATAATGAACACTTTATTCTAGTATAGTATAGTGAGTCTGTATGCTAAATAGACTATTCTGCATCAATGACTAAATATGAATTTAATGACTAGGGATTTCTATTGATTGGGATTAAATAAAGAGGAAATAAACAAGAAGAACTAAAGAAATAATAAATGACCGTAGTGTGATCTCATGAGGATTTATGAATTTCAGAAGGCTTTCCTGAAACCGATTTCTGAAAGTCAATGTGTAAAACGTCTAAACTGAAGGAATATTTCGTTTGTATTGTGCAGAAGTTCCGTTTCATATCTCGCACTTACTTTCAGCAGTTTGCAGCGAATCTGCGCGGAGACCATGTGGCTGTTGCGCAGGTTTCCGACCCTGAACATGAGGGTTAGTTTTCCGTCCCGCATGGAGATGACTGCGTGCTCGCTGAACATCAGCGTCTCGGCCCTTTTCTTGGGCTGGGACATCTTAATGAACATGCAGCCTATTAAAAACGCGTCGACGATGGAGCCGAGGATGGACTGAAAGAGGAACAAGATGATGCCCTCGGGACACTTGTCCGTTATGTACCTGTAGCCGTAGCCGATCGTGGCCTCGGTCTCGATGAAGAAGAGGAACGCCGAGGGGAAGTTGTACACGTTGGCCACGCACGGTGTGTACTTGTCGTCGTGCGCTCGGCTCAGGTCCCCGCGCACGTACGCGATCAACCACCACATGAAGGCCATGAAGAGCCACGCCACCGTGTAGGTCAGGATGAATATGAACAGGTTCCAGCGCCATTTCAAGTCCACCAGAGTGGTGAACAAGTCGGACAGGTAGCGACTGGTTTCACCGCCCAGGTTCCCGTGCTGGACGTTACAGCGGCCGTTCTTGTCCACGAAGCGCTGCCGTTTCCGTTTCCGCTCCGGGGCGGCCTGGCTGAAGCCCGAGCCGCTGGATGAAGTGGTCACTATCTGGTAGTCGTCGCCAAATTTTTTCCGAAGAGCGGACATGCTCGCCTGTGCAAGAGACATTAAAACTCAGGGTTACACTTCTGCATCAGCCTGCTGAACTTACAGGACTGTTGGAGTTCATTTATCATTAATGTGGACTAGGAATAAAAAATTAAGGAGCAACATGTAAACAAATAGTTGTCATTCCTACTATTTTTTAAATATATATATAGATAGGGATTGCTGCATGCTGTTGATGGGAAATAAATAAAACCTTACGTATATTTGACCATATGATCCTCTTCCTCCGCAGGTGTCCTTAGTGCATGTCAGTCTTACAGAGAACTGAACAGAAACTCAGATCTGCCTGATCACGATGCATCATTTCTTTACTGAAAATAAACAAAGACAGAAGAGAGAAAGACATGACCATCTGTCCCCCTCCAAGCGTTGCACGGAGTTTCGCCCCTTTTCTATCACCGCCGCGGTGCTCATTTGCTCAGTCACATCTCACAGGAGCTTCAATCTTGTCCTGGATGCTTAAAGTTGGAGATTAGAGTTGCGGTCCCTCAACAGATGCGCCGTCAGCAAGCTTTCCACTCCTGATGAATTGTTCCTGCGGATTTAATGCGTCGCCGGTGGGGGACTCGGATTTCGGCTCAATTGTGTCTTCATGCGTGTTCTTTTTTTTTTTTTTTTTGCTCATTGCGGGTGAGGATGGAAGCGCATCATCCTTAACCCGAGCTGCTGCCTTCTCAATAATAATAAGTTTCCGAAGCTCCCATTCTTACCTTGCGCCCAAGTCCCAACGCTCAGTCTCGTGGTCTTAGTGCCGCCTCTTTCCTTCCCTGCGCTCGTGTCATCGCGGTTTGAGCGGCTCCAAGTGCGCACGCTGCTGCTGCTGCAGGGTTGCCAGATTGATTTTGCGATTTGCAATAACGTGGTATAAGTCCTTCAAATGTGCGCGTTAATCAATTCTCTATTCTAACTGTACATATACACATAAAAGAGGTACATGCAAGTGCTCATTTCCAGCACCGAAATTATCATCACCACTGACCAGAATGGAGCGTATCTGGCAACCCTGTACCAAATGGGCTTTTCTATTTGTCTGCACAAGGGGACAATTTTACGGTGGCATTATTTTGTTCAATCTAATATTTAAGAGCACCCCCTTTTTTTTTTTAAATAACATGCTTTCTACAGTGCTTAGAACATAATATGTCATGACACTCTGTAAGGGAGTTTTCCATCATATATGGTCTATTTATAGCTCGGCTGGAAACGTCAAATGCAATTTTCTCATCAAAGGAGAAGAATGGCCGGCCACCTGCCTTACCTGCCTAATTTGATTTGTGTTGACAGTCTGATTTAGCAAAAGGCCTATGGAAGGAGAAGTGCACTTTGAAGAATCTCTTTCTGTAAACGGATAAGCCTGCTGGCTCTTATCTCAGCCGAACAGATAGACAATAAAATATAATGATGGACTTTATAATAGGAATATTTATGTCCGTGACTGACCTTCCAAAGCAAAAATGCAACCTGCAGCCACTTACAATGTAGCTGCGCCTTCTGTTAAACAAATAACATTCGATGCATGTGCATGTTCTCTATATCCCACTTATCTAGTAAGAGACAGTGTTATTATCGTAAAAATAGTACATGGAGTATAGACATGTTAAAGGAAATTAATGCTGTAGCCTGGTCCTGAAATCTGCTTTAAAAAATGACACCAAAGAACCGAAGCATTGAAACGATACACAGGGGCCTCTTTGTGCAGATTTTTAACAGCTAATCAGTAAAAGGTCTTTGTGCCTAAGAACTAAGAAAGAGTGATTTCTGCCTTTTTATTGTTTATTCCCTGGCTACTGTTTTACAAAAAGCCTGCTTTTGTGTTTATTGTTAAAAAGAAGTGCTCTTATGATTCGCTTGGTAACTAGGTGTATTTGGAAATTTTTTAATCATAGGTAAAAGAAATGGTCTAGAGGCACATTAGGGCCTTAATTTTTTTAATCATTCATAATGCATAATTATGTGCTGCTGAAGCTATCACTGATTAATGAATAAACAAAATGTAGCATGTCGGCATAAATAATGAAGACACCCGTTGTTTACACTGTAGTAGGTGAAAAAATAAAACACAAAGGCATTCTCAACAAGATTATTTCATTTTCCTGATATAAAATCTGTACAAAGATCATGAAGAAAATACGACTTGGCAGAGATATTTTCCACCCAATTTGGCAAATGTTTACATAGCGTGGCCTTGGGCAGATCAATAAGAGGCAGCAGGCAGCTTTACATCACTCTCCATTTCAGCTGCTGCTGTGAGCACAGCCCACCTGAGGTCCTTTTCAGTCATTATGAGGCTACATCTCCTTTCTACAGACTTGCTCTCCACTGCACAGTGAAATCAGTGCAGAGGAATAAAGTTTAAGACCCTGGCAATAAGACAGCACCAGTGCACCAGAATACTGAACCTACAAAACAGCATTTGGCTAAGAAGTGAAAATAATGTTGATTTAACAGACTGACATTCAGACAAGAAATATGCAACAGTCTCATGTTCTGTATGAACATTAGCATGCAAATTGTATATATACCATAACTGATAACATTATGTTTTGTTTCTGAACATAATGTTATGTTAAATACTGACAGTTTCGCAGCAGTTTGGCTTCATTCTCTCATAAGTGTTAGTTTGTCTCTAATTGTTTACTGTCTTATACAAGCTTGTTCTTGTTATGTTTAGAGCTGTATTACATGTAATGTAAATTCAGACAACCAGTCGTAATGGTGTCTTCTTGTTTCTAAAACATGTCACTGGGTCATGCTGTAAATGACTGCCTTTGCAGAAGCATCCAATTAAGAGCTTTCAGATTCACCAATCTTTTTCAATCCTGTTTAAAGTCATACTATTTTCCCGGAAGGCTGGTCAGGTCCTGAGAAACCCTTATTGTTGAATTAATGAGTGTCGGGTGAGACAGGGTCACTTTTACTGGTGCTCTCATGCTCATTAATGAAGACACAAAGCTCTGATGTTTGCTTCGGCGTCTCATCTAATGGCCGGCAGTAAAGAACACATTCTGCTTGCTGCAGACTCAGCCGAATGACTTCAGATAAACTTAGGTTCATAACGAGACAGTGAAATATCTTAAGGCACCGGTTCTCAAAGTGGGGTCCAGGGACTCGCAGGGTTCAGTGAAGCATAGCCAAAGTGGTCTGTGATTTATTCAATTCACATATAGTGGAAATCTTCATGTTTCCACCATTATCAAAGTTATCACATTTAGCATTGGCTTCTTATAGTTTGTATTTCATTTTGGCAAAGTCAAATATAAGCTGGTGTACAGGACCTAATAAGTTCTGTCAGAGGAAAGGTTAGGAGCAGAACACTATGGCACTAATAACCAAACAAAACATTATGGTACATATTTAAACAATGTTCTTATAAAAATAAAATATGTGCAGAAGAGGTTCATGGAATTTAGAAAGAATGTTGTAGAACACCTAGGCATTTCTGGTCAGCCTCCAGCACGAGCCATGATAACTGACCTTTTAACCAGAGTTCCAACAGAGCGAAGATTGTAATTGTGAACCATTTCCTCTCTGAAAATCATTGAATTAATTAATGAACAAAGAACTTCTTTGTCAGAATGCTCGGGGGAAGGTTAAGAGTCTAATATATTTACTTAGAGTCAGAACAAATGTGTTTTTCACATAAATAGTAATGGAAAGAAACATTTCCGAGACGCTCCTAAAAAGAAGTAATTGTTTTTCTGAGCAAAAGTAAAAAATAATTGGTAAATATTTGGTATATTCTGAGAGATCACTTTAGTTTTTCTGTTTGTCAGAAAACCAATATTATAGCATTTTCAAGTACATCTGCTCTCTGTATGACTACTGTTTAGGCACTGATTGCAGAGACATCGTTGTCAGCATGTAACCTATTTGACAGAAAGAGTCTATAACATTTGATTGGGGGACTTGATCTGATTTATTAATTGAATCAGAGAGACAGGGAATCAAGGACGTGTTATCATCTCGCCACCATTTTATAGAAATATCATAAAGGGTCGGTACGCTTATCACTAGTGAGTATTGTATCTCCTTTCCCATTGAATCCTCAATTCTTAACCATTCTCATAAGAGTTATTGCAGGAGTTCGTTTATAAAACGGTTAAAAAATGTCTATTACAGTCCCTTTTTGCTGACTCCTTAAACCTGATTTGTTTATTTGACACATTGACTATTGGAGAAATGTGAAGATCCACTGTTCTGCTGGAGAAATATTGATTGCCAATAATGGCTTGCAGGGGATAGAGATGATTTCCTTCTTCAGAGGTGAAATACAACAACAACAAAAATAAACTTAATTCTGTCAGTTTTGGTCAAACATGATTTGTGTTTCTAGTGATTTTTCCCCTGGGAGTAAGGCATAAGAGAAAACCCATCTGTTCAGTAAAATAACAGAGTGAAAGCTGGATAATGATCAGTCTTTGACAAGTGAATCCATCACATACTGTATGTATCACTTTACGGCCAGCTGGATAGGCTGAAAATGTTCTGACAATATCCACAATGATTTTATTCTGATAATTTCTGCTTGCAATTCTCTTGCTTTTTTATGCCTTTCTGGCGAGTGAGCATAATAACATTATGGCATATGGAGCTAGTCAGGCTTGGTAATTGGTAATTGGTGTCTATGCATTTTGTCTGTTGCACATATCCACTGTCTACTTTTTACTGAGAAGAGCATTTTATATAAGACACATTAAAGATACCATTTAACAATCTGAGTTTAAGTAATCATAATTGAACATAATTGAATTTGAAGAAAACCGGTTTAGATTTAGCTTTTCCTTAAATACATGTGCATGATGCTCAAATAATTGTGTGTGCTTTCAGTCAGTTTCCAACATTTGCTACTGTCTTTCTAAATCCAGATGTCACTGTCCATATTGTAACAGCCATTTGAGAGCATGCTTTGTGACTGAAGCTAAATGAACCTCATTTCATATTCACAGATTTTTTCCTCTTTCTGTCTTAATCCAAAATTGAGGTAATCTGGGCCTGCCTGGTATTTAATCCCATCTGTAAACACGATACGATGTTTAAAATGTGTAAATTGTTTAATTGTGCGCACCTGCACTTGTTATGCTTCACTCATTTATACGTATACGTACACACCTTTACACATTATCAATACATCAAGCATTTTATTAAAAAACCTTTTACAATATAGAGTGGGATTAGTACATATCCATGTTCATTATTTCAGAAATAGGAGTTAAAATTGCAGAGTATGTATAGTTCTATAAAATAATCTGGTATAGAGTTGAAACATCTCTATACATACTGCATCATAAATCACAGCAGCTCACATTTCATCTGACACTCTTTTCTGAAATTGCTAAAGCAGCAGTATGAAATACACACCAGACAGCTGGTCTATGTTGCTTAAATTACCATTAAATTTCTATAAGGCAATTCCTGAGTTTCTATAATCTCTAAATGGTGTTTTTTTTTTTTAGAGTAGTTATGGACCTGGAGATTTGTTGTGTATCAGTCATAGTGTTCAGTGATTGAGCTTTTATGTCAGTAACTCTTTCTTTCTCTCTCTCTCTCTCTCTCTGAATAACCACATACAAACCCAGACATGGCACTATTTCGAGTCAGTAGTGTGGGGTCCTATTTCTGCTTAAACAGGGTATAATTTTAGATCTAGAATGCAATTTGCACCCGAAAGCCCACTTCACAGAATGCACCAGTCAGGTGTCCGAAGGAGGGATGCACTGGTAATGGTCACTAATTAAAGCTGCTTTTCATTTCAGAGACTATCAAACCTCCCTCTACAATTACCAACAGCACTTCCTCCGAGAGTAGAGTGTAGTGTAGTGGAGAGTGGGGGCAGGGGTGGGTAGTGAGAGAACATGGGAACCCTAATTATCTCTGCCTCTGTTTCCATTATTGCATTCCTTCAAACAGAGTGAATGCAAAAAGTAAAATTATAGAAGTCCCACCTTTTATATGGCATGGCCTAATAATAACATAATTAAAAACCGTTAGAAGTAAAACTGTTTAACCTCTAATCCTCTAACCACCAACCTCAGGCTGCTCTTAAGGAATTTAACATATATTTAAAGTGTAATTTTTTTAAGTAATCATAGAGCACAACATAGTTTAATTATTCAGGAATGTTGTAAAACAAATAAATACATCTGATTGCCTAGCGATTATTTGACGCACCTGAATATTAGAGAGCTTTGAAAATGCAAGTAATTCAAATTCAGTATTTAGAAGTGTGCAAATTTAACTTTGTTAGTCTTATAACATTTACCTCCTGGAAAAATCAGGAAGTTTAGTCTATTAGTGTGTAATGATGTTACACCAAAAAAAAAAAAAAGGTCATGTCCTGACAGATTACACCAGCCCACATTATGAAAAATAAACATATGTATCAGGGATAAAAAATGTAAAAAAAAAAACAAACAAAAAAAAACAAAAAACATTGAAATCTGAAAAATGTGTCAGATGCAGGATTTACATTAAAACAAAAAATAAATAAATAGATAAATAAATAAATAAATAAAAAAAACAGGCACTTTTAGGGTCAGTCAGTTGAAACAGTGACTAATACAAAAAATTTTCAGAACCCATTTTAACATTTAAAATTTACTCATAACCGTATTATGAGTTGTTAAACTGATAACCACACAAATACACAAAAGACGAAAATAACAGTGTCACAACACCACCCACCCCCCCTTCAACCCTTTTTATAATTTTTTTTTATCATCATTCTCACATTCACTTGTCCCTGGAGTACTGAAATGATTAGTTCAGTTATTTAGAGCTGATATTCAAATAAACACAGATCGTGTCCAAACACGATGAGCACAATATTAATTGCTTCAAACAAGTGGAGTGCTATTATCTGCATTACACCTTATTTTAATCTCAACCCTATTCAGATTTTCCTCTTTAAAATAAGTGCTGGAGAATGGGGCCCGTGTCTGCTTTGGACCTTTTGTTGGAAGTCAGTGAGAAAAATGGTTCTCTTTCAAAATGATCCCTAATTTCTAGACTGTAAAATCATTCGAGAACAAATATACCAACTGTTCTGCAGAGCTCTGAACGCTGTATTGCTTGAGGGGCAGGATTCAGCACACAACATTTTTATATGCTGTAGATCCCACCTGATCTCTATAGTAAAGCATGGAACGGACTGTGCGTACAGCATCATATTAGCATACCATTAGGGTGTTATACTACGCCATCATCCTCTTCAGTGACCTTTAGACGGTTTTAGCCAGGTGTGTTGTTTTAGTGGAAAAAAGTGCACTGGAGTGGCATATAGGTTGTGAGACTTAAAAACATTACTGTTAATGCCATAAGCAGTGAAGGCGCGCAATTGATCACAAATGCTGTTTTGCCAATGAGGTTAAATGTAGAACCTAGTGGTGTAACTGAGTAGGTTTAGGTAGCATAGCAAAATACACTGTGCGACACAAAGCTTTTGATGCAAGTCATCATTAAAAATCTAAACACTAAAAAGTCTCACACAGGAAATAGAGATAGTAACAGTTACACACAGTAGGTTCACCAATTACATGCAAGAGGTTACCATGGCTGCCAATACTATCACAACAACTTTGACAAGACGTGCTTAAAACACCGTAAGGTTAGAAAAATACTTGTAATAAAAGGTTTGGGAATGTCTACACAACAGGGAAAGCTGCATACACATTGAGCATTCAAGTAATAGTCTGTTTAACAAGCCATTTAATACAAGAATTGAATCTTGGAGAGCTCTAGACTTTTGTTGTAGTAGAGATTACAGGAAGGCCTTTGTACATGATATATGATTACATAATCCGTGGACACACAATCATTTAACAAAGATGCAAAAAATATCCCTTATTAAAAAACTCACCATTTCTGTCTCCTGTTGATAATTATTAACATTAACATTCTAGAATTGTCTTATAAAGGCAAAAACAAATAAACACAGGCTTGGTGTAAGATAAAATAAGGAATGAAATAATCACTATGTAGCTGATTTACTCAAGCATTGAAGTAGTTCTTTGTTTAGACCTACAGAGCTTTTTTTTTTTTTTTTTAGAAACATCTCATCATCATTAAACAATGCCCAAGGCGAATCTTTACAGAAGAAAATTAGAAAACCACAGCAAACACCACACAGAACTTCACACACAAGCTTGTAAAATACCTGCGAATAAAAGTATAACACTTTCTCATACTCATGTTTCACTGCAAAATATATGAGGCCTTGAGTATGCTAGCATTCGTTCACTTTTTAAAATGAGGCTTTTTTGTTTGTTTGCTTTGATTTGTTTTTTTTGCAAAGGTGCGAGCAATTTGGAATGCACTTGAGAAACAATGACCAACAGAAAAAAAAAAACATGTAAATACATTAAAGCTTTACATTGAAACAAACAAAAAAAAAAAGCACATTTTGGACATTTAATCCTTTTTTTGAATTTAATTTTTATTTATGCTACAGAAAGACATTTTGGGCCAAGTGGTTAAGCATTAAAGTATTTGTCCTGATATCAAAAATCATGAGCAGGAATCCTAATGATGCCATTGTTATCGACTGCTGGGAGTCCAAGCTCACATAGATGTGGTGTGTATGTGTGTGCGTGTTGGGGATTATTGTCTTCCTCGTCAATAATTCCTAACCAAATAAGAGCATGTATTTGAAAAAGACCTAGATTGGTAGCTGACATGTGATGAAGAAATTTAGTTAGCAACTGGCAATGACCAAACTGGGGAGAGAATGGGGAAAATATCTACAGAAGCTGTAAAAAAAAAAACATTAAGCAATTGAGAAAAAAAATCTTTGGAAGCTGCAGAAATCGAAGCAAGTGAGACGTCCAATCTTAATACCAGAATTTTTGAAATTTTATATGTACAACATTGCTCCAAAATACTGAATATTTACAACAGGACAGCTGCTCCATAACAGTAGCATGGTGTTGACGACTGAATTCGTGTTCAAATTGCAAAAAAGTGGCCCGAATATGAAAAAAAATAAATAAAAAAGGGAAAAGGAGTGCTACATTTAGCTAGTTGCATTATATAAGCCTAATTGTAACCAAACCCATATATAAACCCATAATATCGGTTGCATCGATGTTGTGTTTCTCAAGGAAATAAAAATGCCGTTTCTGGAGAATTGAGGATCAATGAGATCTATTTATTCATTTTACTTATCAATTAGCAAATGTCACTACTTTTGATGCGTCCAATTGTAATGTTTCCTAAAGTGCTGAGATATTTGCAGTGAATATTTCATTAAATCTTCTCCAGTAGATCCATGAATAAATGATATAATCTCTAGAGCTGACTTCAAAGATACTTTGTCATACTGATCAATTCTTTATTAGTAGTAGTAGTAATATTGTTTTTATTAACCATAAACCCTTGGAGCTCCAGTAAAAGGTACAAATATGGTTTTAAATAGTCAAATCAATTGCACTAGGAAAGTATCCTAACAGATAACATTTAGACTTCTTACTAGGGTTGTGCAATATTGATTTTTCTGTATACAAGGCTACAAGGCGTTATGATTAACGATTTAATTGTTGTGAACCAGCTTTACAAATACAGAATATCAGCATTTTCAGAACTTTCAGGTTAAAGGGTATTAACAAGGGGCATAATAACTTAACCCAGCCATTATGGTTGCACATGCAAGTGCACTCTTAGTGCAGGGTACCGGTGGAAATTGGGCTACTGTTGGCCAAAGGAGTAGAAGGAGAGAAGGAAGACGTCCACAGAGACAGCAGGGAAAGGAGAAGTGGAGGAGAGTGGAGCTTAGGGTTGGTACAATCAACCCCCGATAATTTGCGGTTCGGAACTCGCGGTTTGGAAAATTCTCGGGTTTTCACTTTACAACCTAGCTAACAGCAAGTTGCGGATTATCTTAAAATTTGCAGGAATCCACAGCGGGACCGAATGTCGAAGCAAGTGAGACATGTCCAATCTTAATACCAGAATTTTAAATGGACCTACTCCCAGGTCCTCAATAGAATGTAAAAGTGGTAAAGTAAAGGTGGGGATTCTATTTTTTTAATATTATTATTAGTAACCTTTTGTTCATTATTTTTGAAAAAAAAAAGATTTTGCTGTACAGATGTCCGCTGTAAGGGAAATTTACTAATAATATATTGGAAAAAATGGAAAATATGTAATGAATATACGGCTTATAAAATCATCTGAGCTCTCTTTCCTCTAGTTTTTCTCTATAAATCTCCTTTTACCAATTATGTTTAAGTCTCCTGATGTTAAGTTTGGTCCCCCAGGCTTTTTCTTTTAAAGGATTTAATTGCCCTGCCATGAAACACATGTGCATCATGCTTTACTACGATATTGCTAAGAGCCATTTGGTGATATCACATCATTACAACTTGTGATTGTGGGGTATAGGTTACACTATTATCCTTTACCATATTCATCTGCTGGCATGCTGTAAATAAGAACTTGCTACTTTTAGCAGCTGCATTCAGAACACGTTTGTTCATTCTGGTTCACAGTCTCCGATAATTCATTTATTAAAGATATATATGGGAAATCCATATACTTCCAACAATTCTCACATACAAAAAAAACGAACATTGAACATCACCCAAGACAAATACAAAGTTACACATTTCGGATGTGCAATCTAGCAATCTATGCCGTATTTATTTCATGCATTTATCATTTTTATAAAAGCTCAATGGCATTTAAAATTTTATGTGACATGAATAAATGTCCAAAGGTGATGCCTGCACAAGATTATAGAATCTATCTTAAACAAATAACACATAGTGAATACAATCATTTAAAATATTAGTTACATAATTAATGTGGTAAACAACTCCAAAAAAAAAGGTTATGTCAGTGGTAGACATCAATAAGGTAGTAAAGAACCTTGGACCGGCAACAGTGAATGCTTTGAGTTTCTCAAAGGGATACTATACATCTAGAAATGATGAAACACATCAATGCACTGCTTGTTTTTTTTTTAAAGAGGTAAATTAGGGATTTCAAATGTCATCTTAAAAAAATAATAAATTTTATATGTACAACAATGCTCCAAAATACTGAATATTTACAACAGGACAGCTGCTCTATAACAGTAGCATGGTGTTGACAACTGAATTCGTGTTCAAATTGCAAAAAAGTGGCCCGAATATGAAAAAAATAAATAAAAAAGGGAAAAGGAGTGCTACATTTAGCTAGTTGCATTATATAAGCCTAATTGTAACCAAACCCAAATAATATCGGTTGCATCGATGTTGTGTTTCTCAAGGAAATAAAAATGCCGTTTCTGGAGAATTGAGGATCAATGAGATCTATTTATTCATTTTACTTATCAATTAGCAAATGTCACTACTTTTGATGCGTCCAATTGTAATGTTTCCTAAAGTGCTGAGATATTTGCAGTGAATATTTCATTAAATCTTCTCCAGTAGATCCATGAATAAATGATATAATCTCTAGAGCTGACTTCAAAGATACTTTGTCATACTGATCAATTCTTTATTAGTAGTAGTAGTAATATTGTTTTTATTAACCATAAACCCTTGGAGCTCCAGTAAAAGGTACAAATATGGTTTTAAATAGTCAAATCAATTGCACTAGGAAAGTATCCTAACAGATAACATTTAGACTTCTTACTAGGGTTGTGCAATATTGATTTTTCTGTATACAAGGCTACAAGGTGTTATGATTAACGATTTAATTGTTGTGAACCAGCTTTACAAATACAGAATATCAGCATTTTCAGAACTTTCAGGTTAAAGGGTATTAACAAGGGGCATAATAACTTAACCCAGCCATTATGGTTGCACATGCAAGTGCACTCTTAGTGCAGGGTACCGGTGGAAATTAGGCTACTGTTGGCCAAAGGAGTAGAAGGAGAGAAGGAAGACGTCTACAGAGACAGCAGGGAAAGGAGAAGTGGAGGAGAGTGGAGCTTAGGGTTGGTACAATCAACCCCCGATAATTTGCGGTTCGGAAAATTCTCGGGTTTTCACTTTACAACCTAGCTAACAGCAAGTTGCGGATTATCTTAAAATTTGCAGGAATCCGCAGCGGGACCAAATGTTTAGCAACGTTAGGAAAGATATTTTTAACTGTTTTCACTATCAAATTTCATTTAAAAAAATGTTAAATACATTATTGTATTAAATTGACAGTGTCTACATGAATTCACTAAGGTACCACAGGGGTGGCAGGGGTGCATCCAAAATTCGCGGATTTTCGGAACTCGCGGGTGGTTTTAGAACGTAACCCCCCGAGAGTTTCGGGTGACCACTGTATTTCAAATGTTGGTACTATGACTGGTAAAGGGAGAAAGATAGCCAATATGATGTCAGTAAGACCAGGAATATTGGAGGATGGTTTAAACTGTTCTATCATGGTGTGGATGGAAAGAGAAATGGTGTAGGATTGATCCTGAAGGAAAAGTACAGTAAGAGTGTAGTGGAGGTGAAGAGAGTTTCTGATGGAGTGATGAAGGTGAAGCTGGAAGTTGAAGGGTTGATGATAAATGTCATCAGTGACTATGCTCCACAAATGGATGGAGCTGCCAGGAAGGAGGAAAAGAGGAAGACCAAGGAGGAGGAGATTTATGGATGTGGTGAGGGAAGACATGCAGGTAAGTTGGTTTGAAAGAGGCAGATGTAGAGGACAAAGTAGTATGGAAACGGATGATCCGCTGTGGCGACCCCTAACGGGAGCAGCCGAAAGAAAAAGAAGAAGACGACGACAGGGGGCATAATAATTTTACCATCAGGAAAAACTAATTACTAAGTCAGGAACTGTTTGTAGGCAGTAGCAACTGTGAAAATGTAATTTGATGTGATTTTACAGTAAATGCAGAGTAAACAGTAAGAAAGCATAAAGGTACATCTTGAAATTTGCTGTCCAATTGGCCATACATTTTTACAGCTAAACTGCTGCTCAAAGGGACCAGAAGCAATTTTAGCAATTTAATATACCCAAAGTTCAAAACCATTGTAGTTAACTAATATTATCTCTCTATCCATCTGTCCGTCTATCTGTATATATACATGTTTTTAGCCATCTAGATAGTGTGCATTGCTTCCAGGCAGTCAGTTAGTATTGAGGAGTTCAAAATTATTCCAGATTAATATACTTGTTAATCCTCCTTAATATCATATGCTGCTTTACCATATTTGTAAGTGGTAGCATGTGCGTAACAATTAGCCAGGTCTGGTAAAAATTGATTTAATGTAAACGTGATGAGATGCCGAGATGTCTTATTTGCCACCCTTTGACCTATTATTTTTTTAACGCCATAGAAAAGAATGTACAAAGGGAAGCTAAAAATAATGGCACATACATATTGGCCAATCATGCTGCACTCATTTATGGATAAAGTAATGGAAGTCAGAAATAACATTGGTAGAGCAGGATATTAACAGATATGAGAGCTTCCAATCACTATCCTGAGTGCAGCCACAGTGGCTGGACAAGACGCTACTGAATTATGGCTTTAGCTCCCTCAGATTGTATGCTATCTAGTCCCTTGGGGATAAATCAGTAGCATTAGCCTGCCGCTGGTACTGTATTGACACAGCGCAGGAGGTACAGTATATCAGCATTTTTCAGCAGAATTGGTAACTGGGTAACTGCATGGTGAAAGGAATCCACTGAGGACCAGAGACACAGATTTGCTTTAGAACACGATGCATTAAATTCTGGGTTCTGGCCTGGATCTTGGGTTGGGGATCCAGTCCATTTTAACCTGGGGCACTTTATAAACCAATTTTTTTTTTGGCTCTGAAACAACCCCAAACACTCTTGCCTAGAACCGTGACGGTTATAACCACTTTTTACATGTGAGCAAGTAATTTTAGTTCCCACACATATCCCAAGTGTTAACAGTGAATAAGTCGAAAAGCTTGAGAACAAAAAGCTGTTAAAAAAGCAAAGCATAGGGGCCAATTAAAATGAGAAAAAACTATGAGATGTGGCAGCAAATTAAAAATAAATAAATAAATAAAATCATAGTGTATTCCACTCTGCATGAACCAATCAGTCTGAAACAGGCCCGTTTGCAGTTATATCCTGTAAGAACTGTAACCACAAGTTTTTAAAAAGTTCTCTTTTTCCTTTTCTTCACAACAGTGCTGAGACCACCATTTTGAGGGCACTTTTTTCTGGAAGCCCTCCAGCATGTGTGCACAGCTACGACATGCCATAAGTGGTAAATGATTTTGCGATATTAACAGTTCAACACATCTATGATGCTGAAAGTCTAAATCCAGTCAGCATGTACTGTAAAAGATCCAAAGTGCACGTTAAAGGCCAGAACACTCTCCTGTAATGACATGACGCATGAGATGCTGTGATTTGTCTTGGCTCTTTTATAGCATCCACTTCACATACTTAAGGTCATGTTTTTGAGGATCCACTGCTGCGAGCGTCTGCCGTTGCAGTCTTTCAATGTAGGAACCATTTTATCCTCCTCCGAGGGCATGTCCAAACACTGATTACTGTTCACATGAAGCAGGGTCAGGCGCTGGAGAGAAAGAAATAATCAAACATTATACACTGAAACAACCATTTTTATTACAAACATTATATAATTGGTACCTGGATAAGTAAATCAAGCCCCCTGGCATTATACTATTCAACCTTGAATACTAGAAAATAAAAGATAAAATATCAAATAAAATGTACATATTATGTTTATCAGTTTTGCCTGGAATTAAGAAAAAAAATAAAATAAAAATAATTTTATATATATATATATATATATATATATATATATATATATATATATATATATATATATATATATATATATATATATATATGAAATACACACTATAAATACCAATTACTGTGTTTTAATCACTGGGATTTAGCAGATTTAGCATTGTGTAAAATATCTGTTGCCTCCAGCTTTGGCTAGCAATCAAATATCTCTGCAAGAGTACACTGAGAAAAAGAGAAGCACAGGTAGATTGATTTTCACACCTATTTTTCAAGTTTCAGGATCAAGATTACAGTGAAATTGAGATGTATGTATGTGCATGTAGGGCTTTTTCTTTCACTGGTCAGAAATATGCTAAATAAATCTTTGCACAAAAATCATTCAAGTTACTAGATATTTACATGAGTGACATATTAAATGTGTAATGTGTTGCATCTATTTGCTCCATTTTTGTCCACTGGCCCAAATATCCAGAAAAAAAAAAAAAAAAAAAAATCACATTCCTGAAGTGGATCACATGGTTGCACACAACCAAAAATAACTGTAATTTTTGGTTCACATCTGACCCTAGGGTTGCTTCATGGTCAAAACACCTCCAGACAGCCATCCAAACTACACTAGAGTTCATTGAGAGACCACCTCACTCAGTCTCGTACTGGTAGTTTCGGTCTGTACTCGAGTGTGATGGCTGTGTTTTCTATACACACATTTAACACACCTGTCTGTTCACCAAGTGTTTAGTAATGTAGCAAGAGAGAAAATATACATCGTACATCTGTTACCAGTCAGCTTTCAGGATATCTCAGACACCTGAGTTTAAAATGCAAAGAGAAAAAAAATAGCATCCATAAAACTGCTACAGTCTGGGATAAGAAATCATTCTTTTAGTGATAATTACATCACAATTATCAAACCGAACTACACAAAAAATGTATGTATATATATATATATATATATATATATATATATATATATATATATATATATATATATATATTTCATCATCTATTTCTATTTCATCAACTTTCTATTTCATTCTATTTCATCATCTTTGTATGTCAACTTCATTCAACACCAATAGAGATCATTTTTCCAGTCATGCAGCTTCAAACCATTTATAATTCATGGCAGACTTATGCCAAAGAAAAAATAGCCATGCTGTTTTCTAAAAAAAACCCCAATCTGGGCTACCTTAGTGCCATAAATAATAGTCCGTGCTTAGAGACGTGGATGTGTTGAATGTGTGGCAAGACTCTATTTACACTGTTCAAGTAGCTGCATGAGTGCGACTGGTCTCTGGTTTCAGGTTCAGCACTAATCATGAACGGCTCTCTGGGCTTCATAATTAAACAGTGCCCTATCAAACAGCTGCTAGCTAACAGCTGAACAAATCAGGCATGTGAAATGCACATAATGACATTACTGTTTAAATGGAGCTTGTTTGTATTGCTATAATGATAAAATCTGCAAGAGGTACAGTGAAACCCTTAAATGAGAAGACTGATGAAAATGAAAAAAAAAAAAAAAAAAAAAAGATCATGCTTGTGGTGTTGTTTTTAGCGTTGGCTACAATGCCAGACGTGATATTTCGGGCGTTGTTTTATTTGGACATATTTAAACGCGTTTTCTACAAAATTAACATTCAGCAATTTGAATATTTGCGAAAGCTTCCTGTAGAGAAAATAGCAGCACTGAGCCTTCTCCTGTATTGTCGGACACGATCTAAGACACCACTCCTCCCTCTAGAACATTTCAAGCTTCTTTATATTCTTAGCTTTATTCACAAGGCCTGCTACTTCAGCCGTTTGGATTTCTCCATGGTAATGAATAATAAAGGGATTCTACATTCACGTCATTATGTTTTTTTGGTCAAAGACAGCAGTAAATATTTAGGAGTGTCTTCACTATGTCAAACAGTTTCACAAGAAGATAATGCATTTTCACCCATTGTCTGAATGCAGGTTTTGAATGGTTTTGTCCGACATCTCTTATATGCAGTCGTTTATACATCGGAATGGTGTCAATAATTCTGGCTTCACTCTAAGTCAGGCCTTTAAACGTTTCAGTAAAATGTTCTATTCACAGTGAGTGAAACAAAAGGTCAATGCATTGCGGTAAGTGAGTGGAAGTGTGTCACCCCTCACAAGGCTTGAGGATCAGGTGATTAAATGTGACTGGTGTGTAAGAGTGTGCATCTGCTGAGAAATACCCATCATACACGTCTCTGTATGACAGCAGCAGCAGAGTACAGGGAGCGCACTGATGTTCTGCTACTCTAATGACTGTTTTTGGTCACACCACTCCTACACACATCACATAGTCAAGAGTGTTCACACACATTCCTACACCACCCAAGACAGTTCTCGAATAAAAGACAAAATTCAATTTTGCTAGAAAGTTTTTCAGGATAAAGGAAAAGTTGGTAAGACTTTCTATAAAGCCCATATTCATTCATCATTATAATAGTCTGTTGTAAGTAGTTAATGGTTCCTTGTAATTGTGTAAACTTAAATGAAATTGTGTTAAATTGTGCAATTTAGTAAAACAATGCCTTATAAGACAACATGTAATAACTCACTACAGAAAAGAACCCATGCTGGCAAACGATTAAAGTTATAAGACCTCGCTTTATATTTTTAATGCCATACAGAAACAGTAATTTATAGATCGATTACACAAACAATGATAAACACTGAAATTTAAGAAAAAAAAAGATGACCAACACAAATGACTGGTGTGCAGCATCTTCGAGGGACCTGAAGTCACATTTGATTTATCAAGGAATTGGAATTTTACAACATTTGATTTATCAAGGAATTGGTCTTAATGAATATCATTAGAGGTTTAAGGAGTCATTATTAAATTGTTGAAAGCCAATCATAATCAACTTACAAAGAATTTTAAGTGCAGCATTGATCGGCCATGACATTAAAACCACAGCAAGTGAACGTGATTTTCTTTTTAAATTGTCACCTGTCAATGGGTGGGACATATTAGAAAAACAAGTGAACAGTCAGTTATGTGGTGACTAGATGACTGGTCAGATTAACTACATAATGGCAGGTCTTGTTCCTGGTATGAAGCCTACCAGAAAATAGTCCAAGGAAGTACAACCAGTAAACTGGAGACAAGATCAAAGGAACAAGGCTTCTTGTTGAGGAATATTTTCAAGTGTTGACTCTCTAAATTCCCCAGTTTGATGTGCTGGACTACAAGTCGAACTCAAGGAGCTTGGCTCCTGATAACACAGCACACGTCTTGTCCAGTCCATGCCTCTAGTCCTGATCAGAGCTGTTTGATGGTGCATGAGAGACGTACTCATTATTAAGCTGGTGGTTTTAAACGTTATGGCTGACCACTGTATGAGAACATGAAATCCCAAATCATGCTTCAGTCAAAACCATTTTGAACATCTTCTGAGGTTATTACAAGCAACATCTTGAGGTGTGTAAAATCACACCAAGATAAATCGCAGAAGATGAATTTTTGATTTTGATTGATGAGCAAGAATATGAGATCCAACTGCGAAACAAAACACAGACACAGAAAAAAAACTGTAACCCCAAAAGATTAATGGCCTGAAAAGCAAAATAGCACTTCCAGCATAAACTAGGGCAGAGAGGCCATTACAATTCAGGGTTCTGATAATAAATATAAAAAAACCCCATCACACCATGTTTGTAATGAACACAGCTGTGACATGGCTCTGTGTGAGTGCTTGGATGCAGCCATGCTCTCCGAGAGACCAGGGCCATGAAAGAGGCCTTGCACAATGAGCGATCACTTCAAAAGAACTCGCAAACAAAGACAAACCTATTTCAGAGCTCTGCGCATAAATAATCAGGTCGTATTATTGAATAGCAGTGACTCGTCTGCTCTCCCTCAGTAAGGGCTGTCATATGTAAAGTGAAGCAGCGACTACCAGATTTTCATATAAATATGAAATCGTTATGTAAAGAACAGAAATGTCAAATAAGATTTAATTTGATGCAAGAAAAGGTGCAGCAAAAGGTCCTGGTAATTGTGGTGTGTATAGAGGAGCTCTTTTGATGTTTGTTATTGCTTTGAGTGAGCTCCTGGCCTCTCATATACCACTAATAAGGTCAGCAGTGATAGATCTTAAACACCCTGGAATCTGTCTCAAATGAAACCACTCAGAGTCTTCACTCTTTCTTTAACTGACAAGACATGCTTAAAGTTCATATCTTCACACACACAAATAAACGCTCACTAAAACTAACAAACACATCTTTTTCAACCTACATAATCTAAACCAACATCAATCTAATCTAAGTGTGTAAACAGGCCCAGTCCTCAAATTCACCCTTTCTTTATCATTATATATATATAATGATAAAGAAAGGGTGAATTTGAGGACTGGATCATGTCATAACCTAGGAAAGGCATATTATAATACTAAATATTGATTGTTTCTTCATATTCATTACAATTTCTTTAAGAACTGAACACACATGGAACTGAACACCGAATACTACTAACACAATTAGGAACACAATGTAAATATGTAAAAATGGTAAATGCTGTAAATGGTATAAATGTACAGTATTAATAAATGAAAATGATCAGAGCTTGCAATAAATAGCTTATTGTAATTTATGCCACAGTGCTGTTGAGACGTCTTGTTGGTAGGAAACCTTTTAAAATGTGTATCATTGACAGGTTTTCTGCGAGTAGACATTTATTTAGCAATGTTGGAAGGAGTCTCCAGCATCATATCTTTAAAACAGTTCTCTTATAAGAAGCCACTTGGAGAGAGGATATTAAAGTTTCTCTCACACTGCAGTTTCTTGTCACAAACTGGGTCTTTTTCTCTTACAGTTTGATAAATGTGCTAAAATGTAATGATAACTGGAACTGATTTGTACTTTGAACTGTGTACAACTCCAAAAATAACTATAAACAGACAAAACATAAAATTGGCAATCCTTTAATAAATAAAGTACAGTAATCCCCCGTTTATCGTGGTGTTACGTTCCAAAACCGACCGTGATAAGTGAAAACACGCGATAAACGGACGCCACCAAAAGAAAGCTATTTTATGTATACAGTACTGTACTGTATTAACATTTTATTTCATTTATAATTAATAATTTTATTTGTATGAATACATTTCATTATTTCAACATAAAACTCCATAAAACCAATTCCCTATAAGTTTTTTGATCTATCGTGCTATCCGGAGAGAGACCGGGAAAATCAGCCAAACAAATTAGTAATGTGGCAAATGCAATTCCACGATAAACCGGGGGGCGAGATTTGAACCGCGGTAAAGCGGGGGATTAATGTACTATTAAACTGAACAAACTGCTCTTCTATATGAGGAAGAAAGCACTCCACTGATATATACTGTTGTAGGAAAACATCAACTGTGAGGCTGTAAGGCAATCACACCACCTATTCAGTGATTATTATCCTATACATGGCTTTTTATCCCTCACCTAATATTGTATATTTTCCTCTGGAGGAAATCTGTGTTTCCAGTATTTGAAATAGGAGCAATTGCTTTGCTATGTCTATGAAACACTTACTTCAGAATTGATCCTGTCTTCTGATTTTATTATGTCTGTTCATTATAGAACCTATTTTTATCAATAAAATGCACTGTAAGGTGAATCTATGCCTTGGTATTTAGCAGTCCACAAGTTCAATTAATTGTAGGTTATTTATTGATAGCAACCATGAGAAAGTGGATCAGAGTAATTTATACAACTATTTCATTTATAAATGATGGAAAGGTGAGAAACTGCAATATGTAATAAGCTATTATGAAATGTGTTTTGAGTTAAAGGCTGAAGATAGTATTTATTGAGGTGTGTTTGTACTTTTCTGACTAAAGGCTAAGGGAAGAGGACTGGGCCAATAAACCATGGGGCACTAACCTGCTGTGATCTGAGCTCACCAGTCACAGAAAGTAATCAGTGGCACTGTAGTAGAGCTTCCTAACCACCTCCAGTGTGGTGTAGTTCCTGAGGACCCAAGACTGAAGCGGACTATCGTCACAGTACTCCACTCTAGGCCCGTATGTCCCATCTTCCAGCCGACTGATGGTGAGGCATGACTGTGTGATAATGTGCAGGAACGTGCCCTTCTAATGGTCACCATTACACACCACACAGAGCAGCACGAATGAACATGAATGGTACACAATGCAACATGGACACGCTAGGATCTACTCTAAAACACAACACTATTTCAGTACAAATGCATGTGGCAAGACTGAAAAAGAAGCCATGTTTTTCTGCCCCGAGATGTATCCAAGGGTTCTGAATATATGATGCCATTAATGCCATTAGATGAAGTGGGCTGCGTGACAGACGATGAGTTGTGGGAATGATGTAAGGATGTAAGAGAACAAACCGGAGGCCCTGCACTTGAACAATATATCTATCATTTCCCACAAATAAGAAGTGATATTGGCAGAAATGGCATGATTTAAAAAAAAAAAAAAATGTATAACTGAACACCTATTTCTTAAATTACTGCTTCAGTCATCAAGGATATGCGAGTATGTGGAAAAGCTGGTTTACTGACTGTGAAATGTTCAGCAAAAATAAAATCTATTAAACTTTCATGATCTGGAATTTCGAAGTCAGCAACAGCTTTTAAAAATAGTTTAAGGATGGGCTGCATTGACAGACTGTGACATTTCTCAAAACCAAAACCAGTGAATATTTTATGCCGCATAAATTACTCATCAAAATGATTTTTCAGCAGTCTAGGCCAATTTATAAATAAACTGGTCTACAGGGGCTTTTGGTAGTCTTATTAGAGAGGCCTAAATTATTTTGATGTGAAAACACAATGGGGCACATGGACATGGCAATGCCACAGTCCAACTTTGTACAGATGGGTACGTAACCAAAATAAGTGTTTTTTCACTCTCAAGCCCTCTTTCATATGCCATGCCTAAATGCTTCCACAAATAGACCATTCATACAATGTGGTTTTACTCTGTGTTGCAAATACAGCTGCGATCAAAAACCAACACAATATACTTTTTATAGCCTGGGTCTGTCTATTTAATACAAAGCCATTTACAAATGTATTAATAAAATTTTTTTAATACAAAATAAAAAAAAAAAATTAAAAAAATATACATAACTAAACTTTAAATACAATTTACTTTTTATACTCTATTTAGTTATACTGTGTTATAAAGTTATAATTCAATTGTACAGATGATGCAGAAGTGCCAAAATCTATGATTTGGCATATATACTATTCGACCCATCTGCTATAGCAAAATGTGGGACACCTATAACCTTTACCAGAAAAAGCTGTGTTCATGCAAACATGAATAAAATAGAAAAATAATTATTTGTTTGTGCCGACATTATTTAGGTGTTACCTGTAAATTCGTAATCTGAACAATATATTTTTTTAGATGATCAAGAGAGTTTACTTACCCCAAGTGATTGCTTATAACTTTTAACATATCTTCAGTATGCAGTTACATTTTAAAAATGAGGATATATACAGCCTATGCAGTCATTCTGTTTAAGCTTCATCATCAGTATTGGTATATTAGTACAAGGAATCTCCAAATGCACTCCACCATGACTTCTTAAGTACATGCCACATTTTTATTGGATAGTAACAAAACATCAAATCTAAAACTGCACTCTAGTACACTGACATATACAAATACCACAACATCCACCAAAACAGCTTATCTTACCTTAAAATCATATTCCCACTTGCCAACATACTAAGCAACAAGAATAAGGATGTTTTAAAGAAATTTGTAGAGCCTGGTCATATGCTTATACTGGTCATAAGCAATATGCTTGAAATACTGTATAGAGGAAATTAATGGTTTGTAGCACCATCTGGTGGTTAAAACTATAATTGAAAAGTCTCAAAATACAATAGTGTTCATTCTACGGTGAGGAAATGTATAACTTTTTTTTATTAGGTCAAAATATTTAATACATACCTCAGCATCATACTCAAACATCTGGTTGCCTTTCATGTGATGACATTTCAGCATGATGACAGGGCCATTCAGACGGGACACGTCCAGACAAAGGTCATCAGTCCGGATTTCTTTATCTGCTGTGTATGAAAACACCTAAACAGCACACACACAACGATGCATTATTATTCTTAACATGTACTTCTCTGGTGTACAATTAATTAAGGTGGTAAAAATAGTTCTGAAAAAAAGTGTGTATGTCTGAGTGTGTGTGCACGGGGACAGTATGTTCTTACCTGGTTCCCACCCATTCCATGGCAGTTAAAAAAGCCAACTTTCTCATTCTCCTTCCTTCCCATGTTGTCCACACACTGGTTGGTCTCCACATTTCTGATCTGCAGGTGAAGACCACGAAAAAAAACACTCGTTCACATAAAGCTATGATATTTGTGTTCTTTTCTGATATGTTTGCATACACAGCTTAAATTGATGAATAACTTAATACCTTGGAATTCTAAAGATATATTGGATAACTTACTCAAAAAATGTTTTACAAACTGTTATCACAAAATTGGATGCACACAATTTTATAGACTGCCTTTACACAATTACAGTTTCCCTTTAGAGCCTTGACCTCAACCCCATTAAAAAACTCTGAGATGCCAGATCCTCCTCACCCAACACCACTGCCTGAAACCTCACTAATACTCTTGTGGCTGGACTTTTGTGTATTTAATAGCAAATAAATTACATACTAAAAGCATTGCCCTATTTTGTAATTCCAATTCTAAGATTTGGATGAGGATGTTAACATTGGAAAAGAAAAAATTTGAAATTGAAATATAACATGCCCTGTCTAGGATAAACAAACATTGCAGTAAATAAAGAAGGATGTTCGTGTATCCCGTTCATGACTAAAAGTACCGCTGGTTAAACTTCTGTGTGTGCTGTACATCTGTGTCCTGTATAACCAATACATGGAAGATGTTTCAGGTATAATATACATACAGTAGCATCTTCGAACGTTAGTTACCGTTCTACTGTTATCAGGCAAAAGGCCCTAGCCGAACTGTTTAAAGAATGCTTTCAGAAACGTGCAGCTTGAGTAACGTGAACAATGTGCAATTTGGAGAATGAGAGAACAGACAGCGCCTAGCAGTGACCCTGGTACTGCTGAGAGTTGAAAACTGAGCTCTTGAATGTCTAAGGGGGGAAAAAATGTCGCTGATGATGCTTGTTTCAGAGCTGTGAAAGAAAGATCCTGAAACGAATGAATTATTCATTGCATGTGGTGCAGTCACTCAGTCTCACTCAGTCTGCAGCAATCATTCCCCGTGCTTGTAATAAATAACACATGGCCTCGATTTGCCCATGTGCCTGGCAACATAATTAAACAACACTGGAACAAGTAATTACAGTTCATTCATAGCGTACAGTTTACCTGCTGGACTAAGAGACTGGCTGAGAAGCACAAATCACTCGTGATCACGCATTGTTTATCCTTCCACTCGGTTTAATCCTTAACAACTGCGATATCAAACAAGTCATCAACCAATTTAGAAATATTATTCAAAATATCCACCCGAACTAGTCGGGAACGCGGTTTGTAATTAAAATAACATAAAACCTAATGTGCCTGCAGGTAAAAAGGGATATAAAGCTGGTTAAGTGGAAAAGACCCCAGGAAGCTGAACCGGCAGTAAAGGTCTAAGAGACCAGCTTTACTGCACAGTTATAAATTTTAAAGCCTCAGCACAACATCTATATCACACAAGTACACACTCAACTTTTCAACAGCATTTCACACTGGCTCTGAAGCCAAATATTAATCATCAGATCAGGCTGAGAATGCTCCCTTACTCCCCGGAGACTAATAAAACTGAACCTGGGCTTAAAACGAACACACTGGCTCTTTACTCTGCTTTAATATGAAATGAGGTTTTCTAAAACATGTCTACCTAGCCAAAGGGATTTCAAATTAACGACAAAATAAATACTCATAGCTCTTGTGTGAGATGCTCAATGGAGTTCAGGTCTGCTGCCTTCATGGCTGTATGTTGCTGGAGATTTTTCTCAGGTTTCTCTCAGTTCAACTGTGCAGCCTGAATTACTAAAGATTCAACAGCTGATGGTTTATTTATTCCAATCAATTAGGTGCAGCGGTAATAAACCAGACTTGTATCCAATGGATCAATGAATCAGCTGGATAAAAATCACTGAAGCACTAGTCTGTTCAAAAATAATAATCCTACAAAATATACATGCATGGCGAAATGCATGATCAGCTCAACATACAAAGTTAACACATTCATCCCATCGGATTCATATATTTATGCCTTTTCAGATATTGAACGCTTTACCGGGTTAGTTATGGAGAAATGTGTGTAGTGTGTAGCTGGAGTAACCGTACAAAAAAAAAATCTATTCCACATCCAAAATGCAGCTTGCATGTTCATTTCTGGTTCTCGGCTCTCCACCCATTCAAGAACATGTCAGTGTGGTTCTCCCTAACTGTAAATAATTGCCCGTGATTGCTGCAAACATAGACAGTGAGTAGACAGAAGGATCATTTAAATAATTGAAATTCTCGAATGGTTGCATTCCTTGTCCTTGGGCTCAGAGCTGGCTGACATATTCAGCCCAATGGTGTGGTTGTTCTGAGCTTGCGGTCCACAGGGTGGTAAGAATCAAATGGCGAATACTGATCCGTGTTACTTTGTTTCCAAGTGGCTGCACTTTATAAATTGCCGTCCAGCTTTCTGCATACTAATGCCATTTTTCTTTTTTGTCTTGCATGTCTTGGAATGTCAGCCCAATAGAGTTGTTCATTGTTCAACTTTCTGAAAGCATAAAGTAAAAATGAACACGACTAAACTTTCTGATTAGACACTCATCACCCCGTGGCCTATCAGCTGGCTATCACGCACCACTCTCAGACACACAGTGCTGCAGGAGTCACGCTACGCCATCGATCTAGTAATACATGTAGTGGGTTAGTCGTGTTCATTTATCATCAGTGACAACTTGTCAACAGCACTAAAAATGCCACCATAGTCATTGACAGGCAGACATGGAATGCTTTATTTTATTTCTTCGTGCTGTTAAGTTCTTGAATCAGAGGTTGTTTATTAATTTTCCGTAACAGCACCGGTCTGAAACTAGTGCCTGCTGTAAACAAAATGATTTATAGACGCTGATGTTGTTTATATTTCATTAATGTGCAGGCATAATTTACAGTGAATGCTAAAGTAGATGATCTGCATAAACTATGGATAATGATAATCAAATTGAAAACAGGAAATGTTGTTGATATTATGAAGCTTTCGGCGGCGAAGTGACGTCTATTTATGGAATCTCTCAAGTGTCAGCACTTTCCTGCTCAGTAACATGACAGGCTACGTGCTTTGGTCTTATTGAGTTCATAAGAGCGAAGTACGGAAAGGGGATGCGATAATGACTGTTTATATCTGCTATAATGTAAGTGATAGCAACGACTAGCTTGTTTTGTACGTAACCACAAACAAATAAAAACATGAATTGTCTTAGTTTCTTTTATTAAAAATGTCAAATGCTGGCAAATCACTGTGGATTAAGAGGAATGGGGGAGTTTTCAAACATTTTTCAGGTGGAGATGTCTCACTTGATGGAACACCGGTGGTCCACATTAAAAAAGTAAATAAAATAAAAACGTACTCCCCCTTTTACACAAGAGTTTTCATCTCTGAGCAGATCTTTTATTGGTGGCTACCAGAAAATGTACACAATATATCAAAAAATATTCTATCTTAAAAACCCATGTTTATTTAAATAAATATATAAATAATCCATTATCGGACACCCTGTAATTTTCTTATCAGCCCCGTGTTAGTAGAGATGCATTCATTTACAAGGCAGTATATTAAAGATGATGCTTTAAAGCATTTTTTTTCTTCAGAAACCAGGTGACATACAGTCCTGCACCCCTGTAATCTGGAAGATGACAAACTACCTGCCTTACACACTGCAATTTGTGAGACAGATCTCTCAGTCTATTGTGGTGAGATGCCATTTTCTATGCTGCAGTTTTCTGTGGTGATGCAATAAAAAGGAGACAAATGATCAGCTCATCTGTCTGGCAGCACAAGCACTGCCATTCACAATATGTACCTTGGCTTTCCAAACAATGGTAGTGATTGTAAGTCAGCAGATGAAAGACTGCTTTGTTCCTCACGTAACCAAATATTAATATCTTGCTGCATTTACACAGCAAGTTCTATTGTAATTAATCTATTAATCCTATGATGCATGCAGCGATCAACCCTATGATGGTGAACTGCGATAAAGTAACCGAGCCCACGCAGTTGCATACCTCTCCAAGTGAGTAGTATCTGCGTGGTATCTGTGAATCAGGGTAAACATTCTCCAGATACCAGGAGAAAGGTTTACACTGCAGAGCGTCTCTCAGAGCCTTGCGAGCCGATACATCGTCGTAGTCCACTCGCACCACACCTGCACAAATACAAATCTGGTTACTAGGGTTAGGGATTATAGCATTATAATGCAGATCACTGTGGGCAGAACAGAAAAAAAAATACAAAATATATTGTTTATGGTGTGTGTCTGTATATGTTATAATTTCAGATGGTCAAATGTAATGCATGTGAATCATTTTTTGAGGCGGCTCATAAATAATCCTGCCTATTTGCTCTTTAAAAACGCATTAGTTTCCCGAAACCACTAGGGGGAGCTTTAGTATCATAGTCCACGAAATGTTAAACTCTTTCTCCTCGCCTCTGAGCTCAACTTCACATTCGATGAATACTATCAACGATGAGTTCATCAATATCCTAATAGCTTAACACTCCTTAAACTGTCTGAAGCTGTTGACTTACAATAACTACATTTAACACTATAATAACTGCATATTTAAAGAATTAGTAGTAGATAATGTATGGTGGAATTTACATTTATTACATTTAAGCTCCTTGCAAAGTGCCTTTCCAAAAAAATCTTTTTCTTTGGCTTCTCCTATTCAGGGTCGCAAACGGCAGATCATCCGTTTCCATACCCCTCTGTCCTCTACATCGTTCTCTTTCACAACAAATACCTGCATGTCTTTCCTCCCCACATCCATGAACCTCCTCCTTGGTCTTCCTCTTTTCCTTCTTCCTGGTGGCTCCATCCCCAGCATTCTCCTACCGATACACCCCATGTCCTATTCTGCACATGTCCAAACCCTCTCAATCTCGCCTCCCTCACCCTGTCTCCAAAACGTCCTACATGCACTGTCCCTCTAATAAACTCATTTCTAATCTTGTCCATCCTCGTCACAATGACTTTCATTCCCCTTCTCTCCAGCGTGTACCACCAGCTATCCAGGCTCTTCTCAACCTGCTCTCTTCACAAATCACAATAGCATCCGCAAACATCATAGTCCACAGAGACTCCTGTTTATCCTCGTCCATCAACCTGTCTATCACCACTGCAAACAGGAAAGGGTTTAGAGCCGATCCTTGGTGCAGTCCAACCTTCATTTTGAACCAGTCTGTCGTTCCTACTGCACACTTCACTGCTGTCACACTGTCCTCATACATGTCCTGCACCACCCTCACATACTTCTCTAACACCTGACTTCCTCATACAATACCACAACTCCTCTCTTGGCACCCTGTCGTACGCTTTCTCCAAATCCACAAATCCACAATGCAATTCCTTCTGTCCTTCTCTATACTTCTTCATCAACAAGCAAATAAGGCGTCTGTGGTGCTCTTCCTTGTCATAAAACCATACTGTTGCTCACAGATGGTCACCTCTTCTCTCAGCCTGGCTTCCACTACTCTTTCCCATAACTTCATGGTGTGACTGATCAACTTAATTCCCCTGTAGTTACTGCAGGTCTGCACATCTCCCTTATTCTTAAAGATCGGTACCAGCACACTCCTTCTCCATTCCTCAGGCATCCTCTCACCTTCTAGAATCTTGTTAAACCATCTGGTTAAAATATTTTAAATATTTGCACATGCATACTTATACCCTCTTTGTATTTCAAAAATTGTCAGTGAACTTGTTATAACAATCAGTACTACAATATGTACAGGATATACATAGTTTTACACCTGCTAAACCAGCAAGGCACAAAAAAAGCATGGCAACTAAGCAACAGGTTATGCACACAAACAAACATTGGCATTTGCACTTACTATGCTAATTTGGCACACTAGCCAACTCACTTAGCACACAAATTTATGCTGCTATAAAAAATAGTCTTATTCAAGCAAGTAGAGGTCATGCTAACCAAATAGTGATTTGTGAGCTGCATATGTGATTTGGCACATGTTTTAGCTGGATGCCCTTCCTAACGCAACCCTCCCCATTTATCCGGCCTTGGGACCGGCACTAAGGCTTGTGCAACCATAATGGCTGGGGTTGGTTTCCTGACCGGGGATCGAACCCGGGCCGCAGCGGTGAGAGCGCCGCATTCTAACTACTAGACCACCAAGGTTTAATGACGATAAAAACTGACAGTGCAGTGAGACAGTCAAATGCACTATTTTTCAGGAATGTCTCAATCAATCTTTTTCTTCTCTTTGGGTTTTTGGCAAAAACCCAAAAGCTATGCACAGGTTCGTGAAATGTATTTCTTCCTATAAAAGTTTATCCGGGTTCGGGACCAGCACTAAGAGTGCACTGGCTTGTGCAACCCCTACTGGCTGGGTTTTGCTAACCAAATAGTGACAGTTAAATATGCTACAGTAAGACAGACAATAAGGTCAATATATTATACAGTTATTACTTTTTTCAAACCATTAACATTTGCTAAGCAATATCTGAAAGTTGAATCATGTCAACTGGACTTATCTGGTTGGATCAAAACATTTCACTACTCATTATTTCTATAGCGATTTTCACAACAGACTTTGTCTCAAAGCAGCTTTACAGAATTTTAAGAGTTAAGGTGAACAATTGTATTTATCCCTGATTAGCAGCCATGGTGACTATGGCAAGGAAAAACTCCTTAAATGTTATGAGGAAGAAACCTTGAGAGGAAGCTGATTCTCTTAATTCCACTTTAATCAGACTAAAGAAGCTGCTCGGATGAACGTTTCGATCCAACCTGACAGAAGTCCAGTTCACATGACTTCTCTTGCAGATAACTGCACCTGTATGACTAAGAATCTTCACAGAAACACTGCTAACCAATAGTATTTCCATGTAGCATTTCCAATAGGTTTCCATGGTTCCAGAAGGACCAAATAACAGAATGTATGGTGGTGGATCCAATTCCTTCTCTACCTGCTTGCTTCTTTCTGGATTCCACTTATGCTTAGAGTATAATGAATATGTACCATAATGCTTTTTTCAGCAGGACTACAAGGCTTATAAAATCCACAAATTATATTAGATATAATTCACATTATCTTGACCTCCCAGATTTTAGCACGACTGGGAAAATTTAAATGAGAAAAAAAAGCAATATTTTTTCATTTTATTGTTTAAGTACAATTACAGTAATATAACAGTAAAGAAAACAGTAACTATATATTAGATTTATTTGCTGTATACTGTATTTATACTTCTTAAATGTAGTAGAAAATGGCTAAAGTGTATAATTGGTGTCATTTCCCTGCTGGGTATTGCTTTAAGACACATATCTACAGTTCAGAAGAAGCAATTAGCCACATGGTGTTATCAATGCTCAGAGCCACCTGAATTTCAAACCTATGGTAAATCACATGGGCTGCACCATGGTAGTTCTGACCTAGCTTATAATAAAGCACAAAATAATAAGCTGTGAATTTAAGGGATATTCTCTGCCCGATGTTTGGCATTAAAGAAATACACTGCTCTCCTTTCAGGCACCTTTTGCTTCTTAAACCAAAACCATCAAATGGTGTTTCAATGTTTAATGTGGTCCATCACATATGAATCAAAACCTATTCCATTTTTATATGACAACCCACCAACACCTTAATAATTCTCTTCTCTCCACTGCAACAGCTGTAACTCTACACCAGTTATTCCACACAGGACTTTCCTCCTGTCCCAACCAAGCAGCTCATTTATTATTTCTGCACAGAGGACATTTCCAATGGGATATATTGACATTAATCCATCCTTCTCTCACTCCCACCTCTACATCCCCTCTCCCCACTCCATCCTTTCTTAGACCTCCAATCATACCACACTTCTCTAACAGAATACCCCGAACACCTCCTTTCTCCAACTGCTGCAGAAGAGGTAGCGATCATGAACAAATCATATTACTTGCCCTACAAAACAATGCAGCACGAGCTGGTTATTGGACAGCTACGTTACCTGCATGTTCCCTACGGAAACAGGAAGTGCAATGCTCATGAATACAAGAGCAGCAGTGCGGAACTGAGCGATTCTCTGAATGTTGAGTGACACTTAATACAAAGCCTAGAATGAATTAAAGATGGCAGACACAGCAGCAAGGTGAAATCCTGCAGGTCCCTGCTGCACAAGCACTGGAAAAGCCCACATCAGCAGAAGTTGCTATGATTGATGGGTGTGATATTTAAGAGAAAATATTTGGCCTGATGTGCTACTAAAACATGCTGAGTAACAAAGGAACTCTAGAGGGACACTGTGGGAAGCTCGGCTGATAAAGTGCTCCAATTAATCAAAGCCAACGCAAAGATGTGCCACATCAGCTTGCACAAGTACGGAGACTCCACCTGCATCTTATAACAGGTTGCGGTGTGGACCAGTATACAGTACATCAAGGGCATTCTACTAACATTTATACAACTAGATAACATTTCTTGTTTACAAAGAGCCTCCTAATTAGCAGTTCATGTTTAAGCATTTGTGATTAGTTCATGCATATAGACTCAAAATAATCATATATAGTTGTAGTGAAACTTGCACAGATAAGATACATTGGTTTTAATGCAGGGACACTAAACATATGAACTTTTCATGTATAAGCCATGTACCAATTATACTGGAAAAAAGAAATAAAACAAAAAGAATTCTGTCATCCCTTTCTGACTTAATGTCTCTAACCCTGTATCTAGTCTCTGGTTTAATGATCCACCTTTAGGATAGCAATTTTAATAAATGCATATCATAAGATCAACTGTAACAAAGACTCCTAAGTGATATTTTCAGTTTGTTCTTCTTTTGCTGAATCTGAAAGTGACTGGATCAACAATATAGCAAAAAGATCACCTAAATACACCATATAACCAGATATCGGATGCTAATCAAGAACCCCACAAAACTTAATACACCAAAAAACGCCACATAAACTAACATGGAATCTTCAGGATGCAGGCTTATCACTGGTCCAAGAGGTTAAACATAATTACCCTCTTCTGCAAGAGCACCACAACAGATACAAATTAGCCAGTGTATTCTAGGACTTGTTAATTATGATGAAAGGTTAGACAACTGAGAAATATATCACAGAAAGAGGCATGGTGTTACCTGGTGATATGATGTAAAAAAAGTCTTTGAATTCATCCATCCAGACTTCAGCCAGTCGTCTATTGTTCTTGTTGATCACTTGACCGGTACCACCTGGGAAACTGTAAGGCGTCGCCTTACGAAACACATGGCCTACGTGGGAGCATGTGATGATCTCCAGAGAGCCGCCACACTGCCAGATCTACACAGCGCAATGATTGGTTGGTTAGTCATTACCAGTACAATAAAATAATAATCATCACTATCCTAATTAAATCATACTTCATTACAAGGGACAAGCTCAGGGCTTTATTAATGCAGTTTAATAGAATGTGGCTCCCCAAGTCAATTTCATGGTCATGAGCTGTCACTCACAGAGGCTATTAACAGTAATAAATGTGTACACCGCCATCACACATACAATGATGGACATACCCTGAATGATATTTCTAAGTTCTCTCCTCCCCATATGTCCATCCCAGGATCATAGGTGCCGATCTCCTCAAAATATGTCCGGTCGATCGAAAACAAACCGCCAGCCATGGTAGGAGTCCTTAGACACACACACACACACACACACACACACACACACACACACACACACACACACACACACACACACACACACACACACACAGAAATAATCTTCCTTTTTAAACAGCTCAAATCTATTTGATATAAATCATACCTTATTAATTTGCCCCCCCACACATTTTTTTTATGTCAGTTACACATCCCAAAAGATATGCATCTAGGATCACTCTAGCCACGACTAGACTAAACGCTAATTGCAGTTGATTTTCCAGGTTTTCCATTTAAAAGCCATCAATATGGTCAGACTAATTTCTCGAAGGAAAGCCACTGGCTCAGTGCCGTGTTTCCATCCACTTCATGCATGGGAGCACTTTGTCTGGAAATGGAGACGATTTGCAGTGATTACAGATGGTGGAGAAGAGAAAGCGACTCCCCAAGGTGCCACATGAAATATGAGCTAAAAGTCAAAGCACGGAAAGGCTAATCATGATGTTCTATTCATATCAATTTCCCCGAACGCTAACAAATGAAAATGTTTCTAAGCCGTGATAATAGTGTTACAATTCTAATGAGTTAGTGCAGTAACTGTCTAAATTGTTTCCTTCATTCCTTAACTTGTTTCCTTCATTATCTTGGATTTGTAACAAAATATGAGCAATTAAAAAGAAAGACATTCAGGAAAAGAACGCAGATTTTCCTGCTAAATTTGAGGATGAAAGAAAAAGCTGTCTGTCAGGAAAAAAAAAAGGTCAGACATGGACATGAGAAAAGGTTGGAGTCGCCATTAGAGAACACACTCAACCTGCCTGAAGAGTGTGACTCACTGTTCCTTCCAGCAGTCCTCCACCATCATTAATCACTCAAATGAGTAAATTACCTGAAAGCTAAGAGCAGAGCGAGGATAAGATGTACTTAAATGTTTCAGAGCATATGTAAAAATAAACCTTCACTCTTTGGAGACCTCGTCTTGCAATCGGCTGACTGAACTGTTCAATTTCAAAATCCAACTGTGCAATCATGGCATTTAAACTAATGAAGCTTTTGAGTGTTTTGGAAAAAGCACATCCTCTGACATACACCAACACAATCCTACTAATGTCAGGCAATGTATGTTCACAAATAGGGCACATCCTAACATAAAGACAAATATCGCTGATTTGTATTAATGTTTTTTTTTTTTTTAACATTTGACATTAAAATCTGAGGTAAAATACATGCCAATTGGAACAAGCATTAATCTACAAGACTGTGTACTTCTCTATAACTACTGTATGTAAAGAAAATCATGAGCCCACTGCTCTGTAATGAGAGACAGCAGAAATTTCATTTTGGATTATGTTAGATTAGATTACATCAGCTCCACAACTGTCTAAAGATGCATCAAATGAGCCATTGTTCTAATTTTAGAAGCTAATGCAGCAGCTGTCTTATACAGAAATTAGCTGATGATCAAAATGACAAGCTGCTGTCACAGTTATGTCAGCTCGTGGTGTTCTCATGAGCTTGACACTTCCCAACTGATCACCAGAAATCTAATACTGAGTGCAATAAATCATCTTTATGAGTAATAGGACTATTAAGGGGACATTAATCCTGGCTAAACTCTGAGGTTTATTACTACTCACCGGACGGGTAAAGTGCGGTCTCCCTTACGTCGGTCCATCTCTCTCTGAGGAACTGGGTACCACCTGAAGTTCAGTTTCCAGTTGAAGCCTCCGTACGTCATGTCCGAGCCCGCCATGTACTCGAAAGTCTCGTCACTGATGACATCGATGATGGGGCAGACCACAGCTTTCCTATAATGGTATAAATTAATCATGTTAAAGGGAGTTACAAACCTGGTCCCGAGATATTTATGGTAGGAACAAACAAACTATTTAATTTCTTTTAATATATTCAAATCGCTCTCAGAGTCACATGCACAGGATCAATTTTTTTTTTTAAATTACAAATAGAAAAGAAATACATCCAATGATATATCACAATCCATAGCCAGAAAATAAAAACTCCTCCGAGATACAACCCAAAATGATCTACATCTTTACACCAGATATTCTATTTCAATTTATTCATTTGGCAGGTGCTTTTATTCAAAGCAAATACGAATTGAGCTGAGTACAGTTAAGGGCATTAAGAGGCAGCTTCAGGGCATCTAGATTCAATCTCACAACCTTCTCATTACAACTCCAGAACCCTAAACAGTGAGCCACCAGTTTGCCAACTGTGCAAAAATCCTGAATAGCAGAACATGGTCTTATAATTTCTGTTTTAACAAAATGAGTTGTCAAACTGTTTTATTCAGCAGTTCCTCCTTCAAAGATAGAAAGTGTGCCTCCAGAATTTTCTGTTGGATATTAGACTACCTGAGTGCAGAGTGAAGTGCATTAACGGCCAGGGAATGTAACAGGGTGTTCACACTTAATGTAATTCTAATGCTGTGTACTTTGCATTAGAAGTCTTTCCTTCGTGTGTAAAAATGCAATGAAAGTGGGAGGGGAGGCAGCTGTGAGGCACTTAGAGCCAAGAGAGTGTATCACACCTTTTAATGGGGAACTGGATAAGACTGGAGAAAATCATATGCCTGATACACTTCAAATGTAATAGAAGCACAGAGGAAATTCTCCTAGTGTACTCGGTGGGAAGGAAAAGTGCCAACAAATCTTAAAGTATAAAATTCTCTGTAATGTACCACCCTAAACTAGGCCAGAGTCGTTATCTTCTACTATAAGCCATTACCAGGAACAGAGATACAGATTATACACCGCAGGTTAACACTGACTAATGTAAAAAGAAAAGACAAAATCGTCTTGATGACTTTGCTGGTATAAATCTCTAATAAAAATGCATTCAAGTCATTAAAAAGAACATTAACACAGAATCTATGCACTTTATGGCATCTTTTACAGTTGCAACAAAACATTTTTTAACCATTTGGAAATTTCTGAATAAAACACAAATGTGATTCAAATCATAATTCAAACCATAATAACAGACAAATAACAAACTACTTTAATAATTTATAATCCAGTCTATAAAACCTGTGTAAACCCCTCATTTGTAAATGTAAACTCCTTTAGAAAAAAAAAATTCATTCTATAAAACTGTTTTCACACAAGTTCACAGCCCTCATCATGGATCACTTCTAAACGCTGACATAGCCATTCCAAAACCAGTGATAATTTGGATTTGTTTTGGTCATTCATCCAATTTGTGCAAGACCACAATCTTAAATTACAGTGTGTTTAGACCTTAAGGTAGTAAACCAGTCCTAAATCATAATGCTAACACCATCACGCTGGTTTGATAAGGTGTTGGGTTTGCACCTTCTCTCCTCAAAAGTACATTTCTGACAAAAGTTCTATTTCTGCCACTTTCATTCCAAAGGCATTAGACAAAAGGCATGAAGTAATATTTTCCTTATTTGTGCACATCTTTCTTGGTAGGTGTTTGTTTATTTTTCTTTTAAATAAAGGACATATAAACAGAGATCATATTTTTGCAGCTCGTATTCTATTTCCACCTCCTCCAGCACTGCACATTGTGCCCTTGGTGTGATCTTCACAGGACACTCACTTCTAGGGAGCGTAGCAACAGTACAGTTACTTTACTCCTTCATGATTCTTTACAATCCTTTTTCAAAGCTCCTTGCAAATTAGTTTTTGCCTAAGGCATCTTTAACAAAGATCTTTCCTGATGACCCTGATCTTTGAAAAGATCTTTCCTGATGAGAGCAAAATTTGGCAAGGTTTTTTTTTTTTACATTTTTCTATTTTATTTATATAAATGTTCCAAAATAGTTAGGGCACTGTGTTAGATATAAAAATAAATTTTAAAAAAATAAAAAAAAAATTAAAAATGCAATAATTTGCAAATCTCATAAACCAACATTTTATTCACAATAAAACATAGAACAAATATAAAAAGTTTACAATAAGTTTTTAAAATAAATACCATAATTTCACTATAACAAGTCTCAAAAAAGGTTGGAAAATTGAGTGTTACTAAAAACAAACAGCTGGAAGAACTAATTAAGTTAATTGACAGCAGGCCAGGAACACTAGGTAAAAAAGACTATCTAAGAGAGTCAGCATCTCTCAGAAATAAAGATGGTCAGAGGTTCACCAATCTGTTAAAAATTGCATCTACCAATTGTGAAACAATTTTAGAATAATGTTCCTGAGATCCTCAGATTCTGAGAACCAGAAGATATATCTGTGCACAAGGCAAAAGGGCGAAAGTCAGTAAAGGATTGCTGAGATCTTTGGGCCCTCAGGCAGCAGGGCATTAAAAACAGGCATGCTTTATTTTATGAAATACCTCCAGAAAATCTTTGTCTGTGAACACAGTTCACCTTGTCATCCACAATCACAGATTAAAGCTCTATAATGCAAAGCAGTAGCCATATGCAAATATGTTTTTAAAAAATGCAGCCGTCTTCTCTGAGCCAAAGCTCATTTAAAATGTACAGAAGAAAAGTGGAAAACTGTTCTGTGGTACAACAAATCAAAAAATGTTATTATTTTTGGAAACCATGGATCCCACCCCCTAAAAAGAAGAGTTAGCATTCTGGCTTGTTATTAGCACTCAGTTCATAAGCCTGAATCTTTTATAATTTAGTGCCTGTGGATTTTGCAGATTTCACATAAGGAAAGGCACCATCAACGCTGAAGAGTATACACAGGTTTTAGTTCAACTGGATACTGCATCTATTACAACAGCATGGCTCCATAGTAGAAGCTAAACTTCCCTGCTTGCAGTACAGAACTTTTAGCGATTAAAAATATTTAAAACATCATAAAACAAAAAGATGTGACAAAGAAGACCCAGGACTTCTTCCTATATCATACATGAATTTCCTTAAACTCCAGAACATCGATATTTTTCGATGTTCTACTGTCAATAAAAACTATGTTTATGAAATATGCAAATAATTGTATTCTGTTTTGATTTACGTTTTACAAAGTGTCCCATCTTTGTAGGAACTGGGGTTTAATTTACTTTTGGAGAATTCTGCATTTACATTGTGTGGAAGAATCCAGAAAAATGGAAACATTTCTTATCATTCTGACCTGAAAGCAATCATGGCAATTAACTGTATTAGATATGACAGTCAATGTGTTCGCCTAATATAGCAAAAGAATTTGCATATAGCAGAACTTTATTTTGCAGAAATATTCAGGTATATTTACCTGTCTTCTTTAATGCGGGCGAGAAGGGGTTCCAACCAGCCCACAGTGCATTCACAGTGAGCATCCAGGAAGGTGATAATCTGACCTCTGGTAGCAGCCGCTCCTCGCAGTCGTGCCCGAATCAGACCGGAACGCTGTTCCATGCGCAAGATCCGCACTGGTACCTCCAGTGTCTTCACATGGTCCTCGAGCTGCTTCTTTAGGAAATCTTTCATCACAGACAGAGTGACAAGAAGAACTTATATTCAAAACTTTGTTGGCGTGCATGTGAGGCTTGAAGTTCAGTCTTATGAACGTTCCAGCCATATTGTGCAGCCTGTCCATTAACTACAATCTCTACACACATCATTTTGCTCAGAATTCAGAAAAGGTTACCTCTTTCACTGGCATCATCCACCAGTAGGATCTCCATCAGTAGGTGCCTCGGAGAGCGGTTGATGACGCTATGTACAGTACGCAAGAGAGTGCTCCATGCTTCATTGTGGAAAACGATCACAATGCTGGTATTGGGCAGGTCATCAGGGTAAACCTTTGTTTTACACCTTATTTGTGAAAAGAAGAAGAAGATTTGCTGTTTCCTACAGGAAATGACAAGCTATTGCATGGTTCTTTCAACATTATTTGATATTAGACACATTTTATAAGTCTTGGGATTTAGCCAGATGATCGAATCCAGATGTGTCACAAAGACTCTTAACAGGATAGCAAATCTGCAGCTAATAGACCAACCTCAGCGGACACAATCATGTTAGATTAGTAAGGCGAAAAGCAAAAGTTCTCACAATACATATATTGAATAAAAATACCTTCGTGGTACAGTGTGCATACATACAAACATCCACCCCACAAAACCTTTGTATAAAACTGTGATGGCAAAGACAGAATCTCCTTAGCTAAACTGGAAGTCTCTATCAGATACAGAAACTAGTGGGGTAAATCTATTTAAATCTTAAATAAAGCATGAGGCTACATTAGAGATGCAGATGACTCAATAACAGAGAGAGAAAAAGAGACCGAGGCCGGATGGGCTCAGACGAAATGATGTGGGACATAAGGAGTAATGACAGCAGGGTTCCTCCTCTCCCTCGGTGTGATGCCAACGGCAAGTCTATGTTACATGGCAGCACAGCGCCCGTATCTGCAGGATTGCTTTTAATAAATCACAACACGCTTGCGAAATCCAGACGAACCCCTGTATGGTGTTTTATTGATTTGAGTGGTATAGATCATTGTCATGTTACAACCTCTGTGCTCCTCTGAAATTCATGTAGTTTTGTTTGAATGCCACATTGTACAGCACACAGTATGTTCCTTGTTCCTTGTCATCATCCCTAAAGCCATAATACTAGCTCCATGCATTCCACTGAGGTCTGGGGAATAAGAAAATATGCTTTAAAGAAGAAAAATAGAACGGTGTGATGCCCATATTGTTGAAAAAACTGAGATAAGAGTGTCTAGAGAGGAAATGGGTGTTAACAAATGGTTATAACAAAGATCATCAATGAATGCTTGTGACCCAAGCTGAATGCAGTCATGTTTCATTCTAACAGCTCTGTGGGATTATGCTCCACAAATGGAATTTGGGTTTCAACAAACAAACAAAGACCTTTCTAATCCATTTGTAGCTGACAGGAGGGAAAACAATCACAGAGGACAGCACCTTTTTCTGCACTTTATATAAAACATCCTGCAAAAGAAAACCCTGACGTTATCTTGCCATTAGACGAAAAGGGAAGATACGTGTACAAAAGGGTATACACAAGGGTGTATATAAAATAGGTTTTCCACATTTAAAACACATTATTTCTATCCTTATAGAATTTTTTCCTAATGACTGTGTAGCTGGAAAGCAGCATGAGGTAAATGAGAAACGAATCTCCGTTGTTGCTATCAGTATGATTAATGCGGTTCAGCCAACGCATACCGGCGCACTCAAGATTTACACTCCAAAACTATTAACCCAACCATGCCAAATGCTCACCCATCCAATCTCACATCAGGCAGACTTCTGTTGAGTGCCATCATGTCGCTGGCCATCAGGTTGAACTGGTTGATTTTAAAGAGTTCCTTCATCTTCTCCTGGTCCTCTTTCGCAATGATCACAGCCTTTCCCATTTCTCCTGGACCCTCATGAGTTCGGGACATCACAGCTGTGCAACAACAATAGCTAAGGTTAAACAACGCATTCGGTTGAATGTATTTAGCGGAATGTAAATCAACACTAGGTCATGTGCACTGTGATTATCAATGAACTTTTAGTAATGGAGTGTAGGCAGGAAGCAGAGTTCTGAAACGTCTTTGCAAAAGAATGTTGCAGTGAGCAAGTTTTCTGACTCACTGATCCATGTTATAGAATATGTCCGGTACATTGCAAGGCTGTCCTTGGACTGTGACTTGCTATAAAGTGTATCTTTTGAGCAACATTAACACTACAATAATTTAAAAAGCTAGCAATGCAGGCATGGACTCCACAGGAGAAGGTGTGCTGTGGTCTCTAAAAGCATCTGTTCTAACATAATAATTAACAGGAAATAAAATTACATGAACTAATTTAAATTTCCTTTCTTTAAAACCTGTAATTGTTGGGAAGTTGCTGAGGTGTAAAGAAATACTTCAAAATGTACCGTTATTGAAAACTTAAGGGTAGAAATGCATGGCAACCAGTGTTTTATTTCTTAAAGATATGTGAAGGGATTCTTGGGACATGTCATACAATTTTGTTAATAATTGGAAGCCCATCCGCACCGAGACAGTAAAGAGGATTTCACAACAAGCCTGCATAGATAGACCACAAATGATTCCAATGTCAAAAAGCAGGGATTAACCTGACCGTCTGTGGGTGACGGATAGTTTGGATTAGACACTAAACCTAGGCTAAGATGGTCTTCCAGATTCGCTGATCTTGAATACAGATGGCATAGAACGAAGAAAGAAATCACTCTTTGGGTAAGACACATGTCTGAATGAAGACCTGACCTGTGCAAGTCCTAAACAATTTAAATAACAGTAAAGAAAAAGCAAGTCACTTAACTGAAAGGCGCCCTAACATATCATTACACCAAAATTCGGGTGTCATCAACTCCAGAAATTATCTGAAGATATAACTGGTCTCTGGTAAATTTCCCTAGTTGTGAATTTTCTTATGGGATGAATAAAAGTGATCTATTGATCTACTGATCAATCAAAAAATAAACAGAGGAATAAAAGTAAAAAATATTAGATAGGATTTTTTACTCAAATACTCCAGACTGAAAGTCCTCATTAAATATAAACATTTGCAATGCAGCCTTTTGTATATTTGAACTCTTTTAGTGTGAATTAGTGAAGCATCTGTCTAATCGTTCACTTTCGGTTGAAAACAAGAAAAACACAAAATGATCATGCAAACATACAATAACGTTTACAATTACATACAAAAACACAACTAAAGATAATAATAGCAGTTTAAAAAAGAAATAAAATGTACATGCTTTTAAATATGATTTGCTTTTAACCATTTGTTTAATTTATATTTAAATGTTAAATAATTTGTATTACTCTGTAAGTCAAATAGTAAAGTATTTCAATAGTTAATGGCTCTAACTGAAAAGACTAGACTAGAGTCTCCTCTAGTAATTGTTATTATTATACTTCCGCGTTATAAATTGGCGTAATGGGGAGGTGCATACCCATTTAAAATCGGAAAAATCAAAACAATTTCAAAACTCAAAAAATGATGTTTTTGAACTATGTTGCGATAATGATAACTTTTAGACCTCTGTTCAAATATTTGAAACATCTGTAAAGAGATTAAATTAATGTTTGAAACTGTTGTGCTTGCTTGTGAAGAACTAATAAAACAATATGTAATATAAAAAAAAATCTGAGTGCGCATGAAAAGTTTTGCTACTTCTATTGATAAGCATTGGTTTTATATGCTTGAAATTAAATGTAATAATATTGGCTACCTTTTTTGGCATGCTTTTTTCTGGGTCTATTTAGCAACACAATAGTACACACCATATAAAATACAAAACATTGTGAGACAAATGCAGGGCAATAACTTTTTTAGTTAACCCTTGTGTAATTGACAGGTTTTATTTTTAATCATATTTTTTTGCTTTATTTGCTTTATGATTATATATGATTATAAAACTGAAAGAAAGAAAGAAATACAACAGCTTGCCACTGGGACAGTACCCTTAAAAGGACATCTTTGTACCTTATTTACCCCAAAAATTTATAGTTGTACATTAAGGTACTTAAGGTAACATATTCTGAAGAATGCCTCAGTATTTGACTGATAATTATACTTGGACTTAAACATTGCTAACTGCACCCTCAGTGAAGTCCTGTGCAATTCTGGATACTGTTCCAATAGACCACCATCAGACTCTCCTGTCAATAGTACCTTTTCAAGAGCACTGATCCGGAAGCAGACTCTCTTGCACAAATCTTTTATAATCTTTTGTAAGTTTAATAATAAGGTTAATTATTAAAATTACATGTTTAATGTTACTATTCGTTGTCCTCGTCTCTCCGTGTACAAACCGTGACACATACTTGGTATTATGGAGAATTGAATAAACATGCTGTAAAATCTCAGTTCAACATTATCTTTATTCTTATTTGAAGGGTTTTTATAACACACTTGTTAAAACAAAAGAGATTATTAAAAAGTTAAGGAAAATACACAGGAAAAAAATTAACGTTTGTCCAAGCAGCTATTTTTCCTTATAATCCTTTAAATCTTGCTAATTATTCAACAAGAGCAACAGGCAGAGTTACTAAACATTGTGCAACATGCCAACTTACACTGCTTGACTTTTTTGTAAAAAAGGCGTGAAGCTTTTTTTGCCGCTTTGAGCTCATCGCAACCGAATGTTGGATACAGCGCGGGACCGCGGATGCGACTCGAGCTACAGTACTAGGACGTGTGATGATTGCTCCATTAAAACTTCAACATGTCGTGAACACAACTCTCCACTAAAAAAGTGAGGGGGACGAATTTACTTTTTATAAAAAGTGCATGGACATATCCCCCCCATCCCCCGTGTAATCTACGCCCCTGAATAAATACACAGGACACATAAAATAAAGAACACCGGCTGTAAACTATTTGATAAGGAAGCAGCTACAGGTACAGTCAGGTCCATAAATATTGAGACATCGACACCATTCTAACATTTTTGGTTCTATACACCACCACAATGGATTTGAAATTAAGTTGTTGCATTTACATCCAAAACAGGTGAACGGTGTAGGAATTCCAAAAGTTTGCATATGTGCCTCCCACTTGTTAAGGGACCAGTTAAAATACAACTTGTTCATTTCATTTCAAATCCATTGTGGTGGTGTATAGAGCTAAAAATGTTAGAATTGTGTCGATGTCCCAATATTTATGGACCTTACTGTATATAAACTCAAGAGTTTCCACTTAAAACTGTTAGTGTTGTGTTAGTTGGACAATCCTGTAAAAAAGAACAAATGCAGGGATGTTTCTCCTCTAAATATGTTCTACCTGAATAAAAAGAAGCATCTCTTATCTCATAAATTGTGAAATTAGCTCTTTCTTATCTAATAGATCTAATGCACAAGCTGATTCATTCAAATTAATAAAAGACTTTACAGCAGCTACAATTATTGAATACAATTTAATTTATATAGAACTTTTACCAATGGACATTGTCCCAAAGCAGCTATAGAGAACTAAATATATTGCACCTATATATTTTAGCATCATAAATTAGTCCCTACAAGTTTAACACTAATCAGCAAGCCAAATGAGAAGCTGAGAAGAGATATGAAGTTTTTGGCTTAACTAGTGAAGCATGTTCCAAAATAGGGCTATCAAGCCAACATGAACAGCCAAAATCCAGCTGACTAAACCACATCTCTGCAGCTATCCCTCATCTATGCAGCTGTCTATTGACCAGTATTATACAAATGTTGCATGTGACTCTTGCACATATCTGCTTCACCAATAGATTTTCAGACAGTAAGACAAAGTCTGATGCAGAAGTAAGTGATGTGAAAAGCTGTCAGCAGAAAAAGGGCATTATTGCATTTATCAAAAAAGCAACTGGAATATTGTTATATTATGTTTTGTTAGAAAAAGCCTGCTAATGATTTGCCTCCATACTGCAGGGCATCATTCATACACAATGCTCCATTAATTTTTTTTTCCATTAAAAGTGCATAATTTTCATTGCCTCAAAAACATTCACGGCTTTTATGTCATCACACATATTTCCATGTAATTTTATTCTGATGTTGTTAAAGAACATGAGATTGAACACCATTGACCATCAAATATAAAAAATTTTTTAAAAAAGAAACAAATTCAAGAAAGGTCACTTTCAACCTTATATTAGAGGGCTCTAGAAGTATTCTATTTCACTCCAGGGCCTACAACCAAAATCAAAAATGACCTTAATAGTGCAAATCCTTCCACCTGACACAATCCAGTAACCGTGTAAACCTGAGTTGCTAACAGACTGTCATTGCTCTAAGCCCTGCTCGTCTTGGCACAAGGCTGCTTAGACCTCATTTGCCTGTTTAATTCCCAAACAGCCTTCTGATTTTGCTCAGTCGGTCACGCATAAACATCCTTTTCTTGTGATCACATGACAGGATTTCTGTGTTTTTTTAAAATACAAGACCATTGGACATGTAATGTTTCTATAGTTAGTTGAACAAAAACGCTCTTTCCTCAGTAGATGCTACAGTCCCCCATTTGAATACGAAAAGCTGATTATCTCACAGTCGTAAACCAATTTAATACGGAACAGCATCCAAGTAAAGACAAGGAAGCTGGCTGATGTTAAGTTTTTTAAATCTTCAGCCACTTTCTAAATTAGAAATGAAACATCACGTGACAATGATACATTTTTGCTGTGTCACTGGATCAAATATACAGCAGCTGGTTACTCAGTGTGTGCACTATTTCATCCTGCTAAACTGAATGTTAAATAACCATGTGTCTCACTGCTTGGGAAAAAGCGATCACCTGGTGAAAGTTTTCTCTCATGCATATAGCAGTAGCAATAAACAGTATACACCAAAGGTTAAAAAGAAAGATGCATTTAAAGCTTTCATTATGAAAAAGCATTTTGTGTGAGAACAGGAGCTACCTCTGCTACAGAGGATTACTTTATTAGAATTACCAGCCTCAGAAACCACCGATTTACATAATCGCATGGCAGACATATTTAAACAACACAAGCAGAAGAGATTTCAAGAAACACAAATATGGACATTAGATCTGTGGAAAACTGTCCAAATTTGGTTCTATTTTTGGTTCTAACCACTTTGTCTTTGATGTGTGAACGGGCAGTCTCTGAATGTGTGGTTTCCACTTTGAAGAATAGAGGAGGATGTGTGATGGTGGGGGGTGCTCTGCTGATGACACTGTTGGTGATTTATTCAAACACTTGAGGGCTTCAGCATGGCTGCCCCAGCATTTTGCAGTGATGTCATCCCATCTGATATGCACTTAGTGTCATTTCTTCTCTAACAGGACAATGACCCCAAACACACCTCTAGGTTATGTAAGAGCTATTTGTCCAAGAAGGAGATTGATTTGCTGCATCAGATGACCTAGCCTCCACAATCACCAGTTGAGATGGTTTGGGAGGAGTTGGACTGGAGAGTGAAGGAAAATCCACCAACAAACACTCAAAACATCTGGGATTCTCTCAAGATTGTTGGAAAACCATTTCAGTTAACTGCCTCATGAGGCTGACTGAGTGAATGCCAAGAGAAGCTTTTACCAAAGCAAAAGGAAGCGAATTTAAATAATCAGATACATAAACCACCTTCTGGGAATATTTATCACATTTATGTTTACTTCATAATTTCATACGTGTTCTTTCATAGCTTGGGTGATTTAAGTGTTAATGTATAATGAAAATAATAATATATATATATATTTTTTATTTAAATTTGTGTCCAAACTTTTGACTGATCCTGTATACATTCGAAAAAAGAATAGTCCCACAGTGTCGGTGTAAAATTTGACCCATATTTAATCAAAAGCTCTATATTATTTTCTTATCCGACATCCAAAGCAAAAATGTTACCACTAAAGGTGGACCATTGTGCTAGAGTTACAATTTTGCTGATTCTTGCTAAAAAAGGGTTTCCATTCATTAGTTACATCCCATGAGGTTCATAGCTCAACGTTCCATCCATTTATTAAATCTATAATTTTAACATTTAATAAAACAAGTGAGAAAGGGACGAGCCATAATGTTGGACTCACCTCTGAGAGCGGGCAGGAGTGAGTGATCCTTTCGGTTGTCACATTTGTTACACTCGCTGAAGTACAGCAGCAGGAAGACGTCCACCAGCACCCAGACCAGTGAGGTGGTGAGCACCACCTTACAGTAAACAAAGCGCCGCATGAGCCTTACAGATGTCAGGAGGCCCAAGTGAGGTCAGATACAGCAAAAGAAGAGTGGCCAGGCAGCACAGTGGCAATGCAGCAGAACACAAAGGACGCCGTCATCCCACTAAAAGGAGAAAACTACAGCGATTAAAGATATACAGAAGGCAGAGGATAACAGACTTTTGTATATATTTAAGTGCATCTGTGATTTTGGCTCAGAGAAACAGCTTAATATAACAATCAACTGGTTAATGGAGTTCTGGTCATGAGTAGCAAAATCTCTCTGGTATAGCAGTATGTCCCTTTTTAAGATTGATTTTGTTTTCAATGACAGTTGTTTATTTTATAAAAATGAACTATTTAGTTGTTTTGTAAAAAATAAACCCTTAATGAATGTTTTGAATACACACAAGTCAGCGATAAGATTTTAAAGGAAAAAATACATTTCACGAACCTGTGCATAGCTTTTGGGTTTTTGCCAAAAACCAAAAGAGAAGAAAAAGATTGATTGAGACATTCCTGAGAAATAGTGCATTTGACAGTCTCACTGCACTGTCAGTCATTAAACCCTGGTGGTCTAGTGGTTAGGGAACCGAACCCAGCCATTAGGGTTGCACAAGCCTTAGTGCCGGTCCCAAGCCCGGATAAATGGGGAGGGTTGCGTTAGGAAGGGCATTCAGCGTAAAAACGTGCCAAATCAAACATGCGGATGATCCGCTGTGGTGACCCCTAATGGGAGAAGCCGAAAGAAAGTTATAAGCTGAGAAAGAAGCATAAAAGTGACAGAGTCATTCGAAAATAATAATAATAATAATAATAATATGTAACTAGTGTGGCAGTAAATTGCACTGCTTAACAAAAATATTCTATACAGATGTTTTCCAAAATTTCTGCAGAAACAAAGGTTCTTCTGTGCTTTTCATAACTGTTGTGTATGATAAATGTATGAACATGAGAGAACTGGCAGTAGAGGAAGCAATGTAACATGTTTACAAGTAGATTGAATTACACAGCCAGACCCTGCAGGGAAAACAGAGGTTGCTGTAGTATGATTTACAGGAAGTCCAGAGAGACTGGGATGGGGTTGTAAAAGTCTTAGGGAGAAACTTGATCAGGAAAAAATAAAAATAAATGTGGTTTCCACCCAAATTCCAAAAACATGCTTATAAACTGAAATGCATGTCTGCAAGGTGCCCTGTGATAGACTGGCATCCTATCCAGAGATTCTTCCTGCCTCATACATAATATTCCAAAAACAGGTTCTGGAATCTACAATACTAGGATAAAGTGCCTACTGAAGATGAATTATTCAGCAGTGAGACAACATGATACAAATAACTTTACCATATTCACTGATAACATTCTCATCTGCGTGGGCAAGTGGAAGCGTTTCAACAAAAAGGCTCCGGGAGGGAATCAGGAGAGAGTAGTCAAAGATATGTGCATGATAGAGCTTGTCAGAGTGGACAATTTCCTCTACAGTTCTGCCAGACACCCCTGAAGGGAAATCAAATAATCTCATTTCCATCTAACCTTCACTTCTCATGTGTTACCTGACTATTCTCTCTCCCTCTCTCCCAAAATGAAACAAGCGTTGAATGCTAATTGAAGCCGACAATCTTTACTAAACACACTCACTCTCTCTCTCTCTCTCTCTCTCTCTCTCTCTCTCTCTCTCTCTCTCTCTCTCACACACACACACACACACACACACACACACACACACACACACACACACACACACACACACACACACACACACACACATTCAAACTGAGACCTCAAATTGAACTGAAGTAACTGTTTTTCTGGCCATCTGCTTGGCTGACCAACTCTGTGTTATGAGTGCATTTCCACCAGTCATGCCCCAGGCCAGAGCTGTATTCCCGAGTCTATGCTGGAAAGGCACAGTTATTAGCACAGCCATCTGCATGGATAGGTCTTTACTGTCCACTGATCAATGCACACAAGCAAAACAAGAATGACCTGCATTACAATTACAGACTAAATATCAAGGCCTTTTAAACAAGTGTAAAGGTCTTAAACACATGCACCTGTATCATGTTCTGAAACATGGTAATGAATTTCAATGCCTGCTCAAAGATGCATGAACAAAAGCATTTTGATAAAAAAAAAAAAAAAAAAAGCTTTAATTATGGGTAAATAATACGCATTAAGTCAAGCTGTTCAATATCTATGTAACTGTTTTCCAAAGATCTTACTGTAAGCAAGAAAATTCAGCTTTGGGCTTTGTTCTAGCATATATACCACGTGTTTTTAGGGTACGCTGTACGTGTGCAGTAAAGCTTACAGGGCTTCGTCCTTGATCATCTCAGCACAAAATTTGAAGACGACTGCATTTCGCAATCTTGTGAGTTTTAAAAGATTTCTATGATCTACAGCAGGGGTCACCAACCTTTTTGAATCTGAGAGCGACTTCTTGGGTCCCGATTAATGTGAAGGGCTACCAGTTTGATACTGGTATCTGAAATAACAAATTTGCTCAATTTACCTTTAATTATATGTTATTAATAATAATGAATGAGATTCATCTATGTGAAGACACTGATCATGTTAATGATTTCTCACAATAATTATCAACAATGATTTAACAAGGTAGGAAACAGATCAATATCAATATGCAAAACTTTTTTTCTAAAAAATCTCTGCAAGTATTTACGTTTTCAAATGATCAATTCTACAACATTTTCAGTAGCCACTAACATTTTTTAACAAACTACGTTGCATCATGTTTGTACAGATTATCAATTCCGTCACATACAAAAATCAACTTGGAGACCACCTAGCTCTAATCTAATATGAAACATTTTTTAAGTTATTTTTTTTAATGTTGTCATTTTCAAATTCACACCAATGCAAGTGTGATTTAAAAAAAGAATAGCAACAAAACAAATTAGATGCAGCTCACTGGTAAGTGGCGCTATGGTGAGCGACTCATGTGGTCCTTGCGGGCGTCCTGGTGCCCGCGGGCACCATGTTGGCGACCCCTGATCTACAGCAACTTCTTGACAACTGAACTGAGAAACTTGCACATAACCGGTTTCTCCATTCTAGTCAATTGTCAATGCTTTTTAGTACATTTTGTTAGAACTAAATTGCTTAGAATTGCAGATGCACACAACAACTTCATAGACACCTCATCCTACTTATCAAATCATAGCAAATCTTTTAACGAATTGCCTGCTGGTGTAAGGTTACCTTGTTTTTGGGACCCTGTAGTCATTATCATTAGTTTCCTGTTATCCAAAACCTGAAAACTCCACTGAGTGCATCTTAATTAAACTCTCAGCTAAACACAAGATCCCGAGCATGATTCACTGCTTTACAGTCTACAAGAGCTTTTTAATTTGCAAGCGACGCAATGTCACAATGAACTGGACTGTTCCTTATATAGGCTAACAGAATTGTAATTAGACTTTCTATTTTGGGAAATCCACCGCCTACAGCAACACAAAAACTTTGCTTTGAGGCATTTGAACTTTTGGCACTAAAGAGCCTGCGTCTAATTATTACCTCCTACATCACAACTTGCTCTGTTGATGAACAGCATGATAATTAGTAGACAATTTAAACAGGTTAATGTCGTGAACTTGCGGCAAAAGACACTGTGCCTGGTTGTATTTTATTTAAATTGTTTGGCCTGTTATCCTATTTTTTGGGGGGGTTTTTTTTTTTTACAAAGAACAAAGACCTGCAGCTCCACTGAGTATATCTTGATCAGGGCTTTATAATTTTGTCACATTTTCCAAGTCTAGGTAAACATGTAACAACAAATCCAGCCTAAATATTATTTGTAAGAAAATGATTATTTAAACTATTATTTTGAAGAAATTTATTATTTGTATAAAAAAAAAATTGTAAAATGGATAAATAATGCTTCATGTTATAATAAATATCCAAATAAATATGATCATATTACCATTTATAACAATACTATGTAAATAATAAATGGCGATAATTGCTGCTGATATTATTATAGACAAATGATAATCAATCCTTCATATATACACACATATATATATATATATATATATATATATATATATATATACACACACATACATACACACACACACATACATACATACATACATACATATATATTGAGAGAGAGAGAGAGAGAGAGAGAGAGAGAGATAGATAGATAGATAGATAGATAGATAGATAGATAGATAGATAGATAGATAGATAGATAGATAGATAGAGAAAGATTTTTTTCTTTTTTTTAGATAAATACATTTCTAGAAACAGGCAACTTTCTCAGTAAAAGTTACACACACACACACACACACACACACACTAAATCTTTACCCGGATGAATGAGAGCTGCAGGAGCCGACAGTCAGCCAGCAACGTGTTGCATTTGGTCTCTTGTCCTTAAATTACCAGTGGATGAAGGTAGTTCTCCTGATAACCCCAGCAGAAAGCATTGCTTGGCTCCTCTATCTGGCACTGTATAACACTGATATGGCACTGATATGCATTAAAAACGCTGTGGTCTGCGTGTGGATCGGATATGGTGTGCTAATGCAGAGTTGAAGAGGCTAGCTTCCTCATTCCTTGACTCGGATGCTCGATGGTGCTAGCTGCATCCATGCTCCTTCCTGTACACAGCTCTCCTCCGACGATTCAGCTCTATCATTCGTCTTCATAACTCTTACACTTCCATAATGATGACCAGCCGTGTTTCAGCGCCAGAGACACCATCGCCCACGGACTCTATATCCGCAGCCGAATCGCAGAACACATCCTCGCATTAGATGTGTGAGCTAGGAGACAGGTATCTAACCTAATGGGTTTGATTTGAGTGAAACGCTTACAAACTGCCACAGTTTCCCTCATTGGAGAAAAGGCGTGCCCGTCATGAGGATGGCGCGCATGCGCACCAGAGATGCGCACTTTTTTTTATGGCGGTTCAGTAGAGTGCGTGTGGAAATGGATAGGAAACTTTTTTCATACTATGTCAGGCATTTGCTTGTGTTAAATAGTGTTACGTGTTGGTGTTAACAGCCGCATCGCATTAGTCATTATACCTTTCTGGCCCCTTCGATTTTAAACCGCAAGAGTCACACTTATGTTTTAATAGGATGTTTCTGCCAACACTTATAACTTGCATCAATCCAAAATATATTTCAGACCTTCAGTATCAGTCAATGGTTTGGAAATCTTCTTTAGTGATTTTCTTTCTTTATTATTTTTAATATTGTACATGTATATTGAACACATACAAGCTGTGAAAGAGCATGTATGGAATTATAAAGTAAACAAAAAAGATTTGATTGTCCAATGGCATTCTCTTATTAAATTTATGAGGTTGTCACCTGGAATGGTTTTCAGTTCACAGGTGTGCCCTATCAATAATTAGATCATTAGTTGTATTGTGCAGGGAAAAAAAGTAACTAGAGTCAATAACCCTATTGTTATACTACAACTACTGTACAAATCCATAATATGGCAAGAAACACACAAAAAAAGTCCTCATTACTGTAATAAATGAAGGTCAATCAATACGAAAAATCTCAAGAACTTTAAATGTATTCCAAAGTGCAGTTGCCCAAACCACGCAACCCTATGATGAAACAGGCTCCCATGAGGACTGTCCCTGGAATGGATGGCAAAGAGCTACCTCTGCTGCAGATGATGTTGGTTAGAATTACCAACCTATATTTCAACATCCACTGTTTAGAGGAAGCTCTGTAAATCAGAATTTTATGCTTAAATTGTTGGAAAGAAACCATTAGTTTGGAAGAACAACAAGCAGAGGAGATTTGTTGATGCCAAGAAACACAAGTAATAGACATTACTATAGAAAAGTGGAAAACTGGTTTTATGAGTCCAAATTTGAATGACGGAATGGACGGTTCCTACTGTGAACCACACCAGAGGTGTGATGGAGTGGGGGTGCATAATTCCACATTTTTTATAATTTCACAATTTTAATGTCTGCAGTATTAATATACGATGTTGAAAACAAGAAAAAAAAATAACATTGAATCAGAAGTTGTGTTCAAACCTTGGTGACTGGTACTGTAGATTTTCTGAGCTATTTGACACAGGGTAGAGTTTGGGTTTTTTGGAATTTTGGAACAATCCAGTGGCTTTAAAAAAAAAAAAAAAAAAAGAAATATGTTGTAATGTTCATTTCTTTGCTTTTTTTTTTTCTTTGACATTTTAAATCTAGTCATGTAGCAATGATTTGTTGTAAAAAAAAAAATAGCATTACCAGTGAGTGATAGGATCTGTTTTATGCTCCGTATTAAGGTGATAGTGACATCCAGTGGTCATGCAGCGGTGTGTATCTACATTTCTATAATAATAATATTATTGTTATTTTTTATAACAATAATATCATTGTTATTATTATTAATAATAATAATATTAATAATAATAATAATAATAATAATAACAACAACAACAACAACAACAACAACAACAACAACAATAATAATAATAATAATAATAATAATAATAAAATACATTATTTTTTATTGATAAGCAGGCCATCAGGATAGTGTTTGTAACACACTAATGTGAGTGACTGGCATTTAAGACCAACAAGTGTTGACATTTCGATTCCAGCCATTGAAAAATGGAGAGTTAATCTAAATCTTTGGTGTTGATTCTATAAACAGAGCGAATCACTTCAGTTCAATTTTATTTGTATAGCACTTTTAACAATGGACATTATTCCAAAGCACCTAAACGAAGATAAATAGAGTTAAGAGTCAAGAGAGAAGTCAATAAGCTTTTATTGTCATTTTAATCATATATAGCTGAGGCAGTAAACAGTGAAATTAGAACAGAACAGAAAACGTGTTCAAACTGGTGCAAACAGTGCAAGACAGACAGTGAAAGACATATACACAAAACACAAAATAGCACCGCCTATAAACCTACTGTATATTATACAATACAGTGTGCAGAGAGAACTTAGTACAGGAGTGCACTTGTAAGTAAACAAAATGTAAACAAAAGAGTTTGTGCAAAACAGCAATAGCAGCACTCAAAAGGATGTGCAAAAACAGCATGTAAACAGTTTGTAATAAAGAAGTAATATAATATGGGTGGTACTGAAGTCATGGATGTGTGAAATGAGTATGAGTGTGTGTGTGTGTGTGTGTGTGTGTGTGTGTGTGTGTGTGTTTGAGTCTGGGTTTTACAGATCAGTAACACAGTTGAGCGTGTGTGCGTTAAGATTACAATTAAGGTTAAAAATATAAATTGTACATGTTAATCCATGTAAGTTTATCCCTAATGAGCACGCTAATGGTGACAGTGGCAGGGAAAAACTCTGAGATTTGACTAAATTAACTCAATGATGATGTGCTAAACTGAGCTGTGCTGACGAAAGAGTTGTATTCTACAACACAAACGTGACAAATATTCTGTGTTAGAAGAAATCCGGAAACAATGGAAATTGTGATTTTTTTTTTTTAACTGTAAAAAAAAATGCATACAATGAAATAGCATTGAGGTAAAGCACAAAAGCCTGAAAGAAAAAAACAGGAACCAGTCACATTATATTTACCAAAACCCTTCATGTTTCATTCTGTAATTCCTCCTATAATGCCTCTTGTCCTCTGAATTAGAAATGTGTCTGAACATGTTTACAAATGTTACTGGTTCCTTTGAATCAACATTTTGTAATAAGAAAAACATAATGGCATTTAAAAAAAAAAACTTATTTGCCTTAACCCAAGAAAATTTCACAATTAAACCAAGAATTATTTTGTTTCTGTGACCCTTGCATGACCCTAAAGCTGAAAGGGAGAAATGCTACCCAGTGTGCCACCACATCACCCTCTACTTATTCATCAAAGAGCAATTAACATTTATGATTCACCTTCCTGCTTCAGTGAATAATCTCACTTTCCCCAGAGACTTGCACTTCCCAAGACCTACTGTCGTAATTCTAAGATGTTTCACTGCTCCTAAATGTTATTCATAGTATGTTCATTTTTAACACCCGGTAGGCTATATATATATATATATATCATTGTGCATCACTAGTTGCTTTCACTCTAGGACTCCCGGGTATCAAAGAGATGATGAATTCCTTTTTAAGTGTTGTCTGAAAGAGGCAATATCAATATCATTTATTGAAATCATTTAAACTGTGGTATATGTTTCATCCAATATAATGCCAAGCCACATTTCCCAGTTTTAAGCAGTGAAATGATTCACCACCAATGATCCTGTATACATTTTGTAGTGTTATAACTTGCATTTAAAATTAATGTAATTGGGTATGTAAACCATTTTTTTTACAACTGAAGGTGAAAAATGATAATGGCACAAAAGTAGCCATTTGTTGGTTTCATAAGTATACACCTTGTTGGGCCAATATTTGGCAATTGTGATATTTTCACCCATTCTTCTCAGCAGAATCCATCAAGGACTTTCAGACTTAATAAAGACTACAAGCAAACAGCAGTTCCACAAATTCACAAAGGACTGAGATCTGGTCTTACCCTGGGAGAGTCTAATAAACTCAGGTTCTTCATTTTTTTGGCAGTATTTTGGGTCCTTGGCTGTTGAAATGTGCTCCTCCTCCGTCACAAGTCTCTTACAGGCATCGCCTTGGTATGACATTCTCGAAGCATTAAGAAACTTTGGGTTTCCAGTGCAGAAATGTCAGATTTTACAGTGTCAGTGACCTTTCTACACATCCTTTTGGAGTCTCTCTCTCTCTCTCTCTCTCTCTCTCTCTCTCTCTATATATATATATATATATATATATATATATATATATATATATATATACAGTACAAACCAAAAGTTTGGACACACCTTCTCATTCAAAGAGTTTTCTTTATTTTCATGATTATGAAAATTGTAGATTCACACTGAAGGCATCAAAACTATGAATTAACACATGTAGAATTATATATGGAATTATATACATAACAAAAAAGTGTGAAACAACTGAAAAATGTCATATTCTAGGTTCTTCAAAGTAGCCACCTTTTGCTTTGATTACTGCTTTGCACACTCTTGGCATTCTCTTGATGAGCTTCAAGAGGTAGTCACCTGAAATGGTCTTAACTTGTAACTAATATGTGGTGGATGGCTTATGCAGTTATAACCTTGCACGTTTCTTTTCTGTATAATTTCGTTTATGTTGACAATTTTCACTTTAGTTTTTATTGACTATTTCAAATTCATATTCTATTTGTCACATACACATTCATATTTGTGCACATTCATGCCATCATTCTTAATGAAGTTAAATTCATCTCCAGGTTGCAATACCTGGAGATGAAATGTAGGAAAGTTGTGTTAGCAGGCCACAAGACCTTTTTCAGTGGGACCTTTATGAAAGTTTTCCGTGCAGCATCTTGTCAGATATTCATCCGGTTGGCATAGAAAACCCGCTGTAAGTCCATGAATGGTCGTACATTTCCGGATGCATGGTTTTAACTATTCCAATTTTACAGTAACGCTGTAGTGCATTTTCAGTAATTGCTATGGACTTCACTTGAATGGCTCCACTATAATGTGATCCTGCTGAGTGTGATGAGACGGAAAACTGGAACCCACCTGTAAGTTGGATGTCGTGATGTCGCTCTAGGTGGCGCCATTTGGCGCGTGTCCCAGCTCCGACGGGATTGCGCACGTGTGTGTGTGTGCGCGCGTGTGCGTGTGTGCGCGCGCCTCTCGTTTCCACCATAAATGGTTTTCCCCAGCAGGTACAACATCCCATTGCCTGTGCACCGGGCGCGCGCTGCTTTATTACTTCCGCCTTTGACACGCAATCACGGGATGCTGAGTGCAAAGCGGCATGGAGCTCCTTCTGCCTGCACATTTCCTTCCACGTCTGTTTTGGGTTCATACTTGATGAACTAAAATAAGACTTTTTTATTTTTTGAATAATCTTTTATCTGTTGTTTAAGTGAGCTCTTGGGTGCCGAAGAACGGAAATGAAAATGAACGGCACCACGTTTAACCAAACGGACGGCGGTATTTTCTCCAACAGGACTGAGGAGATCTTGACGTGTTGTAACTTCTCGTCGGTGGTGACGGACGACGGCTTCGCGGCGGCGGCTGCCCCGGATGATGAGCGCAGCCTGTTCGTGATGAGAGCCGTGCAGATCGCCGTGATGTGCGTTCTCTCTCTCACCGTGGTGTTCGGCATCTTCTTTCTCGGCTGCAACCTCCTCATCAAATCCGAGGGCATGATTAACTTTTTAGTGACGGATCGGCGACCGAGCAAAGAAGTCGAAGCGGTTATAGTGAGCGTGTATTAGCGCGCTCTGTGCGCACCAAGGCGAAAACTCGACACGTTTAGACGCACCTGGATCTTTTTTTTTTTCCAGCTAAAGCATTCAAAGCGTCTACTGTACGTACGAACTGATCCGAAGTTCCTCTTCAGCCAAAGTGTGTGTATGTGTGTTAAAGAGCATCCTACAGATTTGATGTGCACACCACCGAAATCACAACGAAGGTCGAACATACGAACCTTAACTCTTATATTAGATGTTCTTTACCGAAAGTATTTTTTTTTTGGCGTGTAAATGCGGGTTTGGATACATGCAACATGTCTGCAACAAGCCGTGCGCACTTCCGACGTGATTTTTTTTGTATGAGCACAACTTATTATAAATAATCACGATTTTTGTATAAGTGCACGGATGTGCGTTTGTTAAAACTGAAAGGCTACACATATTGTTTGACGTTTAATGTAATAAAGAATTTATTAATGTACATGAAAAGTGTTTTTAGGATTTTTGCAATACCTACAGAAGCGTGAAAGAATAGATATTATAGGCTCTTGAATAACAAAAAATACAGTTTTTTTTGCTTTAACACAATAAGGAAAATATAATATATTCTTTTCTATATTTATAAAATCTGCATTCATTCAAAAACTTAGATTGTGTGTCTGTCAAAATCTGTGAAAGCATTAAATAATGCGTTTCATAATATGCACATATACACACTCATACATGTGCATGATGTCCCCCTGCAGGGAAAGTTAGAGTTTAAATGGGATATCAGTGGGGATTAATCTGTCCCCGTCATTACAGCACCTGAGCGCCTGTATCTTAACTTACTACGTCACTGGGATTTTCAGCATATAATATAATCTTTGTCTTAAAATTTAGCTTTGTATGTAGTCCCTAAATATAAATTAGTATGCATGTAATTGAAAAATGTGTAAAAATTATTTTCTTTAAAAAAGGGAACCATCCGCTCGGCCTGGCTGCAGTAATCTCAGGTCGAATAAACCAATTCACAGCTCTGAAGAAGGGTGAAAAACATGATGAGTCAATTCATACGTTGTCCCAACAAGCATATATGATTACACTGGGTTTAATAATTAATGAAACATTGTTGAGGTGATCATTTGACTGATTGCTCGTGTAGCGTACGTTAGTTCCTGATGAAACTGAGCAGCTTGAAGAGTTGTCTTACATCTTACTAGTAAATCTTTTGTTGTTCAGATTTGCCTGATTGGATTACTATGAATAAGTTATCAGTTTGAGTTCAGGAGTAATCTAACTCCTATTCACATGTTCAGTTTTTCAGTAGTGATCGCCCACTGTGGTCTAATAGCAGGGGGTTCCTTCATGCTGGACATCATAGTGGGTTATAGATTCAAAAAACAAGTTGTAAATCTTTTCCAAACGTGTTTACCACATGTATGTCAGTGATTAAGTAGAGGTGCCAGCTGTAAGCCAGACCTATTTATATGAGTGTGAGAGAGCTGTGAGTTTGCTAACTTCACAGTGAATTATAATGAAAAACGCACACATATAGATCTAGACAGATCACGATTACATCATTCCTGTTTAAAATAAAAGGAGATAGTTAAATGTTATTCACCCTTTCATCAAGTTTGACCAAAGCAACTACTCACTATTTTAAGATTTGGACTAGTGTATATATGAATAAATTGCATGTTATAATGAGGAAATGGAAAGTCAGTTATTTTCTGATTATTATACGCTTCTGATTTTAAAAACACTTTATTTTGTGTGTTTTATTTTTATTATTATTATTACATTTGCTTCCGAGTAGATTATTCAGTTTGTGATTGTGTAGCCTTTTGTTCATTTCCATTACACAGTTTTGTTGGATATCTGGCTATGTGATATTTCTAATGCACCCTAAATTAAAATTATGGGCACATCACATCAGGTCAGGTGGGCCGTGCACAGTCCGTTGATTGAAAAGCTCGTACATCTCTAAATGTTTGTGAACACGTTAACAATGAAATGCTCTTAAAAATGCCCTGCAAGCAGGCTGTTCATGCCCATTATTAATGCATTACCTATTTTTTATTTTTAGATCTAATGCATGTTGTGCAGGGTCATTTGCTGAACTGTACCTCTGAAAGAGACGTGCAAGAGAGAAACCTGTCAGTTGGTGTCAGAGTTATTGGTCAGAACTGCCAATGTACCCTACAGTCGGCAAATTCATTTTCTTTCATTAGAAAATGAATAAATTTTGTTTATGAGGACCAATACTGCAGATTAAGTTTATGTCAGTTGTAAGTTTCTATAGATAATTTAAGTAGGGAGGAAAGTTAATCGCTTGCACACCCAATACAAGTCAGAAAGATATGTAACTACATACCTTTCGTTTTCTCTGTTCTTACTAAATAATTCACTGTTACTGAGTAGTATGCTTTAACACAGAAATAAGCAATAGGATAAAACGTACATATAGAATTAATACTGGATGAATTTTTTTGCCTTTCAAACAAAGTTGATCATGTATTAAACCTGTATTAAACCAAATGATATTATATGTACCAAACTCAGTTCAAATGCTTCTTAACAACTTGTGTATATTAATATAGAGCATGAAACATGTTCTTAATGTGACTGGCACTCGGTGATATGAGGGAATGATACAGGGCTGGTGCTGTATATGGTGTGTGTATTCAGGACATCAACAGCAACTCCTCCCATGGGTGTTGATTCGAGCTGAAAAGCTCTTTGGGATCAGGCCCATCTCACGCCCGATTGTCAATAAGTGCAATTTTGAATGACAGCTCCATATTACATCATGACAGAGTCAGTCATGTACATAGCTCTCAGTTTTGTTCAAAAACATGAATTTTGCCTAGAAAAACAGCATTTTGTTTTTCTCAAATTTAAATGCACATGTCAGAACCAGTATCACTTCCTTTTATATCTGTCTGCTTTGCTTATAAATGTCAATAATGTCAATAATGCAATATTTTCTTGCATTATGTAATGTTATTGGGGTAATATTTCAGTCTAGATAGCTTCTTCACCATACTGTCTATAAGGTTTTGTGAGTACAAACAAGATTTCATGAAATGAAAAACAATAAATACAGATTATGTGTGCAGTGACGTCATCGAGAAAACGTACGAGGGAGAAATATAAAAAGTGTAATAAGAGTTGATCAATGGGAATCATACTTTGCGAGTTATCCAGCACAAACAAAAGTGGTGTTATTCACTAATTACATTTATTCGTTGTCTGTGACTGCTTATCTAATTTGGGGCCGTAACAGTGCCGAACACAAGGCAGGAGTACAGCTTGGACATAACTAATTACTAGATTTAATCTCGTAAAGCCCATTTTTTATTGTTCCCGGTTGTCAATAGATTAGTTCAAATGCATTAACCTTAAAGAGTTGTATCAGAGTTACAGCCAGCTGACATTGTTCTGATTAATTGTGCAAAAAAATGCCAGACACTGCATTATCAATCAGGAAATTAATTTCAGTCTAGCTGTGAGAACATGGAGTTTAACAGAGAGCATGCTAACTCTGCACAATCCAGAGTTTTATTATCTAAGATACAGTATAATGTGTTTTGTCATTTCCTCCTTTATCATGAGTGGGGATTTAAAACCTTGAATTGCTTATACCACTAATGTGGTCCCCCCAGTGTGATGAATCCATTCTTCTCTGCTTGTGAAGACACAGGTTTACAAGTGAGAATAAACAAACTGATGAGCCCTGATGTCTTGGATGCATTGCTATCTGCAGTCAGAGTGCAATGCAAAACATTATATCATTATAACCCAGTAGGTTTATGGTTGCAATACTATTAATGTCCTAATTAATTAACTATTGCAAATGTGGAAACTATGTTAATGCATTATTGATAAAACCCCAAAAATATATTATATAATATATGCTTAAATTATGAAAGACTTTTCTAAGTGTACCTCATACACAGGAGTGTTTAATATAAGCATACATTATTTAATCACATCTTGTGTGTGCATGGCCTTTTTTTCTACCCTGTTTATGCTTTAGCTCATCTATATTTCAGCATGTCTGTGTAGTGCAGCACCTCTGTGCTATGTCCCAGATCAGATATAATAGTCCGGCTGAATGTGTCGCATGTGGGACTTGGGGAACAGACACAGTTGATGGCTCTGGAGATTAAAGGTATTCCCGTGAGAACCTATGCTATGAAACACACCGAAAAAAGTGTGTTCTTTGTAAGTGACCTGTAGCATTGTCATGGCAACAAGACAGATATGATCCTGGTAAAAATGAGCCAGGCCCCAATGGCCAATAAGTATGTCTGAAAAATGCTCGGCGCCTTTTTGTAGGAACAGACATCAGAGACTGATGTGAAGAGGAAACAAAGGAAACAAGTATTCTAAATATCACTAGGATCACATTCTAAAAATACTACCTTTTTTTATTTAATTTTTTTTAACAATTTTTGTTCTGGAAAATCCTGATCACAAAACAATTTAGAGTGCTGATCAGACATTTAATTTGTCTCCAGAGATCTGATTAACACATTTCAAAGCTGTGTGACAGAAAAAAACATCTCTAGTGTACCATAGTCTGCGTATCTGAGGTTAACAAGGTTCAACCCACTATCTATTAACACTTTTTCACCTCATGCCATTTACTGGCCAGTCCTTCATGGTGTGTCAAGTGAAAGCAAAAAGAAACAGATTGCTCTCGTTTTGTTGTCTTTTGTTTCAGGAAAAGCTGAAACTTGGCTGCTTTGTGCAAGAGCATCAGCCATGCATTTTTTACAAACCGTTTGAACAGTCTGTTTGCCTGAGGCAGTTTCTCTGGCTACCCACACACATTTTCTCTCAATTTCTATCTATTTCGCTCTGTTTTTCTCTTTGTCTCTCTTTCTTACTCTCCAATTGGATGATAGAGGTTTTATAATGTTATTTTGTCTCTCTATAAGATCTATGATTCCATTTACTCATAATGGCTTTGGATGTTTGGTTCAATTCAAAACATTCAAAAGTCGTCCCAAACTTCTGACTGTCTTGCTGTAGCTCATGTGTCATGAGAAATAATACATTTCTCAGTGGTAGAGTCACAGTGCTGACAGGGTGGAATGGGTCTGTCTCGTACTAAAATGCATCAGGCCATCGCTGTCTGATAAAATTGAGTCAGACCTGCTTCATATCTTCCTATGTAACCTGCTGAATTGCTCCCAGATCAACTCATAAGACCTATTATTACTTTTCAGCTAATGACATGTCAAAGCAGAACCATCAGATTGTCATCAGTGCCAAGACACTAATGACCTCCAGTGGTTCAATCAGAAATACTGTAAATGGATTTATACTGAATCTCCTATGACAGCATGAGTTTTAAAATCCTTGGTATGTTGCTAAACAATATTTGGGGAGAAAGAAAACCCTAAAATGTCCACAAAAGAAATGTTGTTCTTCTCCTTCTAACTGCTGTAAATGGAGCATGCACATCTTTAATGAATGTATGGGTTTCACAGGATAGATGATTAATCCCGACCTCATTGACCCTTAGAAGAAATGCTCCATCTAGCATTCTGCAGGGGTCTCTGTTTTGTCCTAATAGACATATGTTACTGGCATCCTTACAACTTTTTGAATAATTTGAATTCGGTTTGCACTGTTTTACTCGAAAGTTTCAGATTACTTAAAACCTACTTCATTCTTAATAAGACCTTTCAGAAGTTGTACAACATTAGTCTGAAATAAATCTTCTGTTTCTAAATGAAATGTATTAAATATAAACTCCACACAAAAGCTCTAATATAATTTGCCGTGCTGATTACAGTGTCTTTGAGAAGCTGCTTTCTTCCACCTTTGGGAATTTTTGTTTAATGGTGCACTGCCTTCTTCTGTCACAGTACACTGAGCATTCTCTAAGAGCCTCTGTGGGTCATGGCATATTGCATCACTCTGAAATATGTGGCAGAAAAAAAGAGACGTGTTTAATAAGCAAATCACCAATGTTTGGCATTAAAATATTTAACTACACTGACCGTCCACCTGTAAACCTGCAGCCAAGTAAAGAAATCCAGGCTACAAAGGGCACACATTCACCAAAGCAGGATAGTTAAATGCTGGAACAATGTTGTCTGCAATTTTTCTATGTCCACTGTTCAGGTTTATTCCAACTATGCTTACTTGTGCTTTGGATTTCTGTTCTTGGCAGATAGGAGCTAAACCAGATGTGGTCTTCTAAGTTTTAGCCTATCCAACCCAAAGTTTACCTGTCAGATGCTTTTATGTTTACCACGGTTATAAAGAGTTGTTATTTGACTTATTAAAGACTTCCTGTCAGCTTGAAATAATGTACCTATTATTCATTGACCTCTTTCATCCTCAAGGTGTTTTCTGACGCAGAACTGCTGCTCATCGGATGTTTTAGTTTTTTTTCAATATTTCTCACTTGTGTTTCTGAAATACTCCCAACAGCCTTTCTTGTATCAACACAAACCATGCCATATGCAAAGTCATTTCAACAGCATTCTTCCTCATTCTGATATCTGATGAGAAAATTGAATAAAGCTCTTGACTTGCATGTGCCTGTTTTCATGCACTGCACTACTAACTCATTATTAGACAATTGTGTACAGGTATTCCTAAGAAAGTGGATATTGAAATATGTTATATTTTTGGAGAATATTTTATTAACCATAATTTTTTTTTTTTACAATAACCCACCACTGAAAGAGTTTTGAGTTTGGTATTGTGGCACTCTACATGTGAGCAAATCAACAAGTCTCTATGAACACTAGTGCTGAGTTGTAATTTGTGCGGCAGCTCTGCTCTTTCCATGCTCGTGGCTTTTACAGCCACATTTGTACATGTTCATATGACATTACTATAAACATACTGCATACATTTGCGCATAAATTATTAAATGCATTATCTACACAAGTCACAAACAACAATTAAATACTCTACATGTTAGAAACAATAAAAAAATAAAAATAAAAAAAAGACACTGATGGCACAAGCTTTCATCAAAAAGATTCTTTTCTTTTGGGGACAGTTAAGAGCTTGTCAGCTGCTCATGAAGGCAAAAAGGCAAAAATAAGGCCAGATGTAGAGCTTTTGCTGTTTTTGCAAGTGTTACTGGCACTTCTGTGGTGACTGGAGTGGAGCCAGTATTAACATGTGCATATGCAGAAAAAAATACAGTCACTTGGCTTCATTTGTGCCAAGTCTGGAACCACAAATCTAAGATTTTGCAAACAGACAGCACTGTAGAAATCAGGCACAGCACTTTTAGGAAATAAATTGGGGACAACATTAATATTTCCTCTTTCGCACTTTTCAGGAAAAAGGCTGCAGATAACATCTCATCATTAAATCACATCAGAAAATTACTTGTTGAGGAAGAAAAACAGTGGGAAAAAGGTATACAGAAAGTGCACTTTATGCATTTCAAAAGTGTAAAAATTTTACTTTCCTACTTATGTACATAAACAGTTAAATACATTCACTGTGCATTTTAATAGGAGCACCTGCTCATTTTGGCAGATATATATATATATATATATATATATATATATATATATATATATATATATATATATATATATATATAGTGGCAGGCCATGCATTTGGTACCTGGGCCTTCAGTGGATTTCAGTGGACCCAACTTAATACCACCACTATCACGTCACGATTATAAAATACATCAATACAATACAAAAACGCATTATAACAACACGCAGCATTACAGAGAGAGAGGCTTTTTGCATTTAGAGGGTATATACCATTTTATTAAAGCAAGAAACCCACTTAAGAAAACTCCAAACCTCTACACTACAAATGCAACTGTGCCACCTACATCATCTGAAGCAGTTCAGAATCAATATTTGTCTAATAATATATATATATATATATATATATATATATATATATATATATATATATATATATATATATATATATATATATATATATTCACTGGTTTGGAAGTGGAGAACAAACCCTTTCGGAATAAATTGAGATTAGATTGTCATGGCAGCACATAGAGGCTGAAATCTGATTGAACAAAAAATCGATGGGTTACTTAACGTAATCCCGGGTTCTTTGATAACAGAGTGAGGTGTTTCACTATGGGAATCGCTTTGGGCGTGACCAACTACGGAAGCTCTAATGACACCACGTCTGTCTTGACAGACAGGTCGACCTGAGATCAGGCTCCGCCCCACCTTTATCCCTCAGGTCGACCCCTTCTAACATCATTGCAGCGAGATTTCTTCCCGTCCCCGTGCAAGGAGGGAAGTGCTGGTGAAACACCTCACTCTGTTATCAAAGAACCCGGATTACGTTAAGTAACCCATCGCTCTTTTCTAACCGCCGGTGTTTCACTATGGGAGATATAGACTGCTCCCGGATTGCACAGGTCAATCACATAGGCTCAGAACGCCTGGCACTCAGCACTGCATGTGCCAAGGATGACTCAGACACATCTAGTCTATAAAACCGCACAAAGGTGTGCGGCGTGGCCCAGCCAGCTGCCGCACAAATATCCTGAACAGAGACACCCTTAAGCAGGGCCCATGATGTCGCTATCCTCTAGTAGAGTGGGCCTCAGACCCGTGGGAGCCTGAGAACCACAGCATTCATACGCTATAGATATAGCCTCCACAATCCAGCGGGACAGCCGCTGACTCGACAACTGTAGACAGGACGGACTGACAGACAGGGCTTGCAGCTCGCTCACACGCTTAGCAGTCACTAGAGCCACAAGCAACACCGTCTTAAGAGAAAGAAATTTCAGCCCTACGCCATCCACCGGCTCGAAGGGGTGATGAGAAAGGGCTTCCAAAACCAAGGACAGGTCCCACTGAGGCACTAACCGCCGAGACACCGGCCTTATACGGCGTGCACCTTTCATAAACCGGCTAATCAAAGGGTGCCGACCCACAGGTTCGTTATTAAACCCGACGTGACATGCAGAAATAGCCGCCAGATACACTTTCAAAGTAGAAAAAGCTTTCCCTTTATCCCGCAAATCCTGGAGAAAACACAAAATGTCTCCCACAGAACACTGGAAAGAGACAATGTGACCGCGGCCACACCACTCCTCAAAAACTCGCCATTTATTGTCATAAAGCGTGCGAGTAGACGAGGCCCTGGCACTCTGGATAGTGTGTATAACCGATTGGGGCAAACCAGCCACACTCAAGTTCCACCTCTCACGGGCCAGGCCCAGAGAGCAATTCTGTCCGGGTGCGGATGATAAATCTCCCCGCCCGCCTGGGACAGAAGGTCCCTCCGTGGAGGGAGTGGCCAAGGCTGATCCGTCAGTAGCTGAACTATTTCTGCGATCCAGTGCCTGGAAGCCCAACGTGGAGCTATCAGAATCAGTGACAAGCTGAGTTCTCTGACCCTGGCCAGGGTGGGGGAAATCAAGCTCAGTGGAGGGAACGCGTAGAGAAGAACGTTTGGCCACGGGTGGGCTAACGCATCCACACCCACAGTGCATCTTCGTCCCTTAGAGAAAAGAACAGAGGACACTGAGCGTTTTCTCGCGAGGCGTAGAGATCTACGGCGGCCCAGCCGTATCTCTGCCATATCTGCTCCACCACCTGAGTGTGCAGTTTCCATTCCCCGTACAGAGGGTTTCCTCTGGACAATAGATCTGCACCCCTGTTCCATACGCCTGGAACATGAGTCGCCCTGATGGACAAAAACCTTGTGTCGCACCACATTATCAGTTTCCTCGCCAACTGATGCAGCTGGAGGGAGCGCACACCTCCCTGCCGGTTGATGTACGCGACCACTGTGGAATTGTCTGTTTTCACCAACACATGTCGGTCCTTTATGAAAGGCAGAAAGTGTTTCAGTGCCAGAAATACTGCCAACAACTCCAAGTAGTTTATATGTCTCGGGATCAGCTGTGGTGGCCACACGCCGTTCACAGCTCTGCCCATAAGGGTCGCACCCCAGCCCTTCAAAGACGCGTCCTTCGTCATAGTAACTCGTGACGACACCGCCCCCAAGGGAATCCCCGATCAAGAGTCGCGGGCATCCCCATTGGCGGAGCGCTAAGACGCACGAATGTGTTATTTTGACCGGCCGATTGAGATGACGTCGGGGACATAAGCGCAACCGCGCGACCCATCTCTGAAAATCTCTCATCATGAGAAGTCCCAGACGCACCACAGAAATCACTGAGGCCATTAAACCCAGCATTTGTAGGCACACTCGGAACGGGACCATAGACCCAGCCCGAAAACGGTAGCAACACTGAATGAGAGATGCGATTCTTCTCTCTGTCAGCGTGACTCGATAAGAGAGGGAATTTATACTGAGTCACAGATATTCCGCGCACTGCGCGGGACACAAGCGGCTCTTTTCCTGTTTATTTTGAAACCCAAGCTGCAGAGATGAGTGACTACGCTCTCCGCATCTCTGACCGCTTGCTTTCTTGACGAGGAGCATATCAGATAATCGTCTATATAAGACAAAATCCGAATCCCGCTGTTTCTCAACGGCAAAAGAGCCGCCTCCACACACTTGCTAAAAGTTCTCGGAGTGAGAGACAGTCCAAACGGAATGGTTTGAAACTCGTAGGCAGTGCTTCTGTGCGCAAACCTCAAATATTTTCTGTGTGACGGGTAAACGTCTATGTGAAAATACGTCTGTCAGATCGATCGTCACAAACCAATCGTTTGGACGGATCGACCGACAGAGTGCTTTGTGTGTCAACATTCTGAATGAATATTTTCTCAGGTGTTTGTTTAACACACGCAAATCCAAGATCGGACGGAGAGATGCGCCTCTCTTCGGGATCACAAAGTACCGAGTAAAACCCTGACGGCTTTCCGCCTCCGGAACAGCTCTGATTGCCCTTTTGCTCAAAAGAGAGTCGATCTCGGTCGCTAGGACGCGAGCCGACTCCCCTTCGGCCACCGTTGAATCTGGGTGGTTTCATTGCGAATTGAAGCCTGTATCCCCGTGAAACCGTGTTTAAAACCCACGAAGGAACCGCGCATGCGCGCCAATTGACGAGGTGCGCAGAAAGGGAACCTGCGCGCACACAACTCTGGTCGCGCATTGATGACGTCACAACCGTCGCCGCGCAGGGCTTCGCTGACAGAGCGAGCGCGCCCTCCAGTGGTAAAACTGGGGGGTGCACGCCGGAATCTCTGGATTTTCGTACACTATCGCCCTCGGCTGATCGCCTGGATGCGAAAGTGCCACATTTATTGTGTTTTGTATTGTCGAACACATCGCCCTCAGCCCGTGGCTTGGATGCGATGATGTAATCTTTATTGCGCAATCGTCTGAACTGACGTGCGAGAGAACAAATGTCGGGAGTGCTTGGTGACACTGAACATTTTCCCTTAAGCCTCGAACTCAAAGAAAAACTAGAGAGGAAGCCCTTACGGAACTTAGAACCGGGCTGCGTTCCCTTCTCCTTTTCTTCGCCAGCGGAGAAAGGAGGATAGGAGAACATTCGCGTGTCAGGTCGCGACGCTTCTTCTTCCGCTCCTCGGGTGGGGCGGACGGTTTTAGCCGCCGCCGCAAATGAATGCTTTCCCCACGGTCCCGATCCATCCGATCTCGGACGTTGACCAGCTTGCTGTCCGCCGAGAGTCGATCTTGAGCTCCTAGCATTTATCGGTCTTCCCCTCGCAGCCGCGGCTGCGGCAAAACCTCGTCGCGCTGGCTGAGAGGGCGTGCTCTGAGACAGCTTACGAGGCAAACAGAGGTTGAATGCTTCGTCCTCCTGTTTCCTGAGAGTGCTGGTTTCTCTCATCTTCTCCAGAGCAGGACCGAACAGACCTTTAGCGGGGTCGTAGGCAGCATCCATGATGTCCGCTTTCTGTGTGTCACCCAAGCCTGACAGGTTGAGCCACAACGCTCTCTCACCTGACACAGCCAAACCCATCACGCGGCCGCAGCCCTGAACTGCGCCTCGTGAAGAGCGGAGAATTAGGTCGTTCACCACACAGATCTCGTCCCAAAGTACCGGGTTCGGTACTCCCGTGTCGAGCTGTCGTCCCATCTCCTCTAAAATCTCCGCCTGGTACGCGGACAGCAAAGTCCCCGCGTTTAACGAGCACACTGACTGCGCTGCGTATTTGTACACCCTCTGATGGATGGACGCCGTCAATCTCTCGATTTTTCCAGGCAGCGCAATTTGAGAGGAGGCAGATATGGAACGTCGATTCGGATGGAGGTGATAAGCCACTGAAGGTTCCACGGCTGGGGTCCGCCAACCCCAGCTCCTCCATCCCTTGAATCTCCAGCTTGAGCACCCTTTTGCGGGAAGCTTGCTTTTGAAGGGGCTAGACCAGTAGCGAGACATTTCCTTCATGCAAGCTGGCACGGCGGGCAGGAGCTGTCTAGCGGCGGGTTGAGCAGGCGGCAGCCTTTTCCCGTCGTAAAGGTCTCTCACAGCTCCCTCCGCCCTGGGCCGCGGGCCAAGCTAGTCCTAGCTTCGCCGCTGCTCGCTTGCATACCTCGTGCAGGTTACCTTCGCCTGTGAGGTTGCATCGCCCGCGCCTGGGGTCTCGACTGTTGGGCCGGAAGGGACCACTGTCGCCCTCATCCTCGCCCTCCATATCCAAGTCGAGGAGGTCTGAGTTCGCGTCTGCGTCCTCGTCGCACGGTCGCTCCTCATCCTCCGCGAGGAGGTTATCAAACAGAGGCGGCATGACCAGCGATTCGGCCTCCATCAGGTCCGCCCAGCTCGCGGAAGCTCGCGGCTGATGTTCGACGATCAGACCTCGCGGCGGCGCCGGACAGGCACGGGTCCTGTTGGTTAGCCACCGCTACTCTCAGCCGTCTCTCCAGATGTTTCACCGGCAGCAACGCGCAGTGAGCGCATGCTTGAGGGTCCGCGAGCGACGTTTGAGCGTGCTTCGGGCCCATGCACGTGATGCACATCGGGTGAGGGTCCCTGCCCGAGATGGTCGCCCACATGATGATGGACACGGGCGGATACAACCTCCTGATCTTCGACTCATTCCCTTTGGTGGGGGATGATCGAGACATGGCTGAGTACGGGTTAATATTAGACTCGCCACAACACGTTAGTCCGCCGATGTTCGCAGGGTAGTTAGCCCTCTGAAAGCTTCACCTTGACGCGCTAAGCCTGCAATAGCTTGACGCTACTACGTCCCTACCGTGTAACTTAATACACAGCAGGTTGGAATAGGAATAGCTCGCCGACGCGGACGCTATTCCGTGATGTCGCCAGCACGATTCCGCACGACTGACCTCGCTCGTGGCGGAATCCAATGACGCCCGCACGATGAACAGTTAAGCGAAACCAGCCGAGAACCGGAAGTGCTGAGAGAGCTATGTAGTCCTCACGGGAAGAAAGCGAATGATGTTAGAAGGGGTCGACCTGAGGGATAAAGGTGGGGCGGAGCCTGATCTCAGGTCCACCTGTCTGTCAAGACAGACGTGGTGTCATTAGAGCTTCCGTAGTTGGTCACGCCCAAAGCGATTCCCATAGTGAAACACCGAGCGAAGTTAGAAAAAGAACCACATACACGTACTGGAAGCAGTGCAGCCAAGAGAAACGCTACGAAATGAAAAGAATAGACTGTTGGGAATAAATTAATACAATTTTATGGAACAAATATTACAATTTAGGTTGTAAATATAGGTCAGTGCTTCTGATGGTGTGTAGGCCAAAAGAGAACGCTTTGCTGGCCCTGACCACCCACCACTGGCAGCACAACGCAAACAATCATGCAGATACAAGTAAAGACCCCCATTAAATATCCACTTTAAACACCAGAATGACATGGTTGTTTGGTGCCAAATATGCTGGTTTGCTAATCTCCTGGGATTTTCATAAACAACAACCTCAGGATTTTACACAGGCTAGTGAAAAGTGAAAAAAAAAAATCACTGAGTGGGCAACAGTTACAGAAAAGGCATCTTAGTGTGTACAATATATTATATATAATATATACATTTTGACCCCTGAGGTGGATAGGCCACAACACTTGAAGACTACATTGGGTTACACTAATGTCAGTCTCCAAAATCATAATCATCCTGATGAGCAGGTGTATAGGTGTTCCTGTTCCTGTGCAGTGAATAATGAGTGTATTGTATCTGTTCAAAAATAAGCCCTTGTATTTATTTATTAAATGTTGAGATGTGAGAATGTCTTATGTCTATTTTGAAGGCCAAAATGTAAGCTATAAAAATGTTCTTTCCCTTGATAATAATGTTTAATTTAAATAATACCCGTGTACATTTACAAAGAAGTGCAATTTTTCGAGTATTTCCAGCCCTAGAAAGCAGTCAGCTGAAGTGGTGCCTTACTTTCTTATGCACTTGTCATACTTTTTTTGTGTGGCTTAAAAAAACATTCTGCACATCTCTAAATTTGGGTCAATAACTATGAGCTCCAGATTTGATCTAAGGACAGATATGGTGTCATAATCTTTTTAGTAAAGTAGGCGAGGTTATTTGGCTGGGTTAGGCAGATCATTATCACTAATAAGTAATCAAACATTATGGTTAGCATTGTGGAACTTGAATGATTATGCATTAAGTGAATAATTTATAAGGTACCAGTGATCCTGTCTCTTTCTTCTTTCCAGGCCTGTCTGATTCATCCTAACACCCCACCTCTGGATGGAGTTTTTATCAGTTGGATTCCACTCGCTCCTGCTGTTAAGCTTAAGTTAGTGAGCTTAAGTTACTGAGCAGGGTTAATCTTAAGAATCATGAAAATGGATTGATGTAAATGGTCTGGTACAATGGTTTACGACTACAGTTGCCATTGCAGTTTTTGCAATCATGTGTCCATCAGGAACATTAATGAAATGATGGAACTATAATAAATGGCTTATTCAGTGTCACCAGGACGACGATTAGTAACCTCTTAAGTCTGGTTCCACTCAAAGTTTCTTCCTTACACCATCTCAGCGAGATTTTACTTGCCACTTTTGCCACTGGCTTGCTCATGGAGATTGATTTATACATTATTATTTATCTGTAAAGCTGCTTTGGGATGATGTCTATTGTTAAAATCTTTATATAGATAAAAAACAATTGAATTTAATTGAATTAAATAAGACAAATATCAGTCTTTTATTTATATTCACAAAAATGTGAACAATATGTATCCCCTCATCTAATTTATTCCATTTTATTCAGCTGTTCCATGAATATGCTTATAGGTAAGTCTGTTCATGCAGGTTGAACATGCAAAGAACTCTGTGTGTGTGCTGCACCTGGCAGAGGTCTGAAGGCTTTGATCTTTATCTGCTCAATTGGGCCTTTGTAATGGGTGCTATGTCTCTCTCTCTTTCTCCCTTTCTGTCTGTCTCTTTGTCTCTTTTCCTTACTCTTTCTCTCTACTGAAAGAGCCCTAGGATTGTAATGATGAGCATTTCGAAGCAGAGGCAAATATCTGGCAAAGGGAAGAAAGGAAGCTGAAGTGAGAAAGGCTGAGGGATTGTTTGTGTGACAGAACTGAGTTGGTTAAAGGTGTTTGTCAGGTGAGATAGCACAGCATCACAGAAGACACTGGCAGGGATAGGGATGGGTCCAGAGATTTTTCAATGTCATCTCTTTGTTTCTCTCTCTCTCTCTCTCTCTCTCTCTCTCTCTCTCTCTCTCTCTCTCTCTCTCATACACACACACACACACAACACTGTCTCAGAGAGATATATTGTATCTGACCATCTGACACTAAGTGAACTGAACCTTTGTATATAATTTGGTAGTACACTGGCATACAGGCATGAATGAAACTGATATTTTATAGATTATGTTAAAAATGAGAAGAAAACAGCACTTATATCCAATCCAATAAAAGGAAGGAAGTAGTGGCAGTAAAACATCAGTGATAGAAGCGATGACTTTCATCTAAGTTGGCTTGGGAGGATGCCTGTATGCTGTCATGGTTGTCACAGGCTGGGCAGCAGAGCCTTCCTGCAGCATCTGTTCATAGCAATCATCCAGCCGGCATCTGCACAGGGGTCGCACCGCATACCTCATTTTAATAGCTCAATATCTGTTGCAGGAAATAAAAGGGCATCTCACAAAGGATTTCTAATTGTATCCCAAAGGAAATGTGTTTTTTGGGGAAATGTTTATTGACAGTGTGTAGGAAACTACTATATTCCACAGCTTAATTGGCTGTTGATTACATTTTCTTGAATCCATGCAAAGGAACCTGAGGTCATGCCATTTACCTGTAGATAGCATACCGAAACTATTTGACATTTCCATTAAATTTAGAATTTTGCTTACTGACTGTGTTAAACCAATTCTTACTACTTTCATCATTTAATTTCTTCTCATTAAGCATAAGCAGCGAGCTTAAATGTCATCATTATTTTCTCCAGGCAACACACCATCAGTCTAACTATAAAATAGATAGCTGACTCTACACCTGAATGTGATGGTCATTGTTACAGAACTAAACAGAGCAACATATCTGATTGAATTTTTTTCTTGTGTGTGTACATGTTTGTGAGTTTAGATTGTATTAAAGAAAAATACAATTAGTTATAACTTGTGCTTTTACTTACTCTTTCAGCTCACATTTTTGAAAGATACGTCAGCAATATAAAATACATGAGTCTATTTTCCATCAGAAGCATTTATAACAATTAACATTAATGTTTGTTTAATACATCCCCAATTCTAAAAAGGTGGGACACTGTGTAAAATGTAAATAAAAACAGAATGTCCTCTGGACTAAAGAGTAGAGGGACTATCTGGTTTGTTATCAGCGCTCAGTTCAAAAAGCTGCATCTTTTGCCTGTTTCTGTGGAATGGGCAGCTTGCAAATTTGGAAAGGCTTCATCAATGCTGAATGGTATATAGACATTTTAGAGCAAAAATTGCTTCCATCCAGAAAACATCTTTTCTGCATACTGCATTTATTACAATAGCATGACTTTGTAGTAGAAGAGTCTGGTCTCCACAGTTCCCAGATGTATACAGACAGAAGTAGTGATGATACCCAGTGGTAAACACGGCCTGCTTTTTTTTTTTAGACCTGTTGCAGCCATGAATTTCAAAGAGATCTTATATTTTACTTAAAATGGTATATATTCTCAGTTTAAATATTCCATATGCATTTTTTGTTTAATTGTGAATAGAATATTGATTTATAAGATTTGCAATTTATTGCGTTCTGTTTTTATTTTTACATTTTATACAGTGTCCCAACTTTTTTGGGAAACTTTTATTTTTAACTTTTTTTTCATATTTATACTCAACTGTTTTCAAAGTAATGCTTTCCTTTTTTTGCTAATAGTAAACAAAATAAATTTAATACACTTGCATTAGCCACAACGTATCTTATTAATCAGTAAGAAAACACGCATTGAGTAATGATTTCTTCATTTGTCTATTTACAGTGAGTAAGTAGCAAAAAATATTTTCATTTCAATTCAAATTAGAAGTTTTTATTATCTTCTTCTTCTTCTTCTTCTTTCGGCTGCTCCCATTAGGGGTCGCCACAGCGGATCATCCGTCTCTATACCACCCTGTCCTCTACATCTGCCTCTTTCACACCAACTACCTGCATGTCTTCCCTCACCACATCCATGAACCTCCTCCTTGGCCTTCCTCTTTCCTTCCTACCTGGTGGCTCCATCCTCAGCATTCTTCTACCAATATAATTCATGTCCCTCCTCTGCACATGTCCAAACCATCTCAATCTCACCTCCCTCTCCTTGTCACCAAAACATCCTACATGCACTGTCCCTCTAATAAACTCATTTCTAATTTTGTCCATCCTCATCACTCCCAACAAAAACCTTAACATCTTCAGCTCTGCTACCTCCAGTTCCACCTCCTGTCTTCTACTCAATGCCACTGTCTCTAATCCATACAACATGGCAGGTCTCACCACAATCCTATAAACTTTCCCTTTCATTCTTGCAGATACCCTACTATCACAAATCACTCCTGTCACTCTTCTCCACCCACTCCACCCTGCCTGCACTCTTTTCTTTACTTCTCTAACACACTCTCCATTACTTTACACTGTTGACCACAGGTACCTGAACTCCTCCACCTTCTCCACCTCTCCTCCCTGCAACCGCACCACTCCACTGCCCTCCCTCTCATTCACACACATGTACTCTGTCTTACTCCTACTGACTTTCATTCCCCTTCTCTCCAGCGCATATCTCCACCTCTCCAGGCTCATCTCAACCTGCTCACTACTCTCACCACAAATCATAATATCATCCGCAAACATCATAGTCCAGTGAGACTCCTGTCTGACCTCGTCCGTCAACCTGTCTATCACCACTGCAAACAGGAAAGGGCTCAGGGCCGATCCTTGATGTAGTCCAACCCTCAACCTAAACCAGTCTGTCATTCCTACTGCACACTTCACTGCTTTTACATTGTCCTCATAGATGTCCTGCACCACCCTCACATACTTCTCTGACACACCTGACTTCCTCATACAGTACCACAGCTCCTCTCTCGGCACCCTGTCGTACGCTTTCTTAAATCCACAAATACACAATGCAATTCCTTCTGACCTTCTCTATACTTCTCCATCAACATCCTCAAAGCAAAAAAGGCATCTGTGGTGCTCTTCCTCGGCATGAAACCATACTGTTGCCCACAGATGGTCACCTCTTCTCTCAGCCTGGCTTCCACTACTCTTTCCCATAACTTCATGGTGTGAGTGATCAACTTTATTCCTCTGTAGTTACTGCAGGTCTGCACATCTCCCTTATGCTTAAAGATCGGTACCAGCACACTCCTTCTCCATTCCTCAGGCCTCCTCCCACCTTCCAGAATCTTGTTTTACAATCTGGTTAAAAACTCCACTGCCATCTCTCCTAAACATCTCCATGCTTCTACAGGTATGTCATCTGGTCCAACCGACTTTCCACTCTTCATCCTCTTAATCGCTGCCCTCACTTCCTCTTTACTAATCCTATCTACATCCAACTCCACATCATCCAACCTTCTCTCTCTCTGATTTTCCTCATTCATCAGCTGCTCAAAATACTCCCTAAACCTTCTCAACACACTCTCCTCACTAGTCAACACATTTCCTTCTCCATCCTTTATTGCTCTAACTTGCAGCACATCCTTCCCAGCTCGGTCCCTCTGCCTGGCCAATCGGTATAAATCCTTTTCTCCTTCCTTAGTGTCCAACCTCTCATACAGCTCCTCATATGCCCTTTCCTTGGCTTTCGCCACATCCCTCTTTACCTGCTGCCGCATCTCCATGTACTCCTGCCTACTTTTCTCATCACTCTGTCTATCCCACTTCTGTTTTGCCAACCTCTTTCTCCTTATGCTCTCCTGCACTTCCTCATTCCACCACCATGTCTCCTTGTCTTGCTTTCTATTTCCAGATGTCACACCAAGTACTCTTCTAGCTGCCTCCCTCATCACTCCTGCAGTAGTTGCCCAATCATCCAGCACCTCTTCACCACCACCAAGCCCCTGTCTTACCTCTTCCCTGAACCTCACACTACACTCTTCCTCCTTCAGTTTCCTTATTCTTCTTTCAGTCCTCACTCTCCTCCTCTTCTTCTTCGCCTCCAAAACCATCCTACAGGCCACCATCTGATGTTGTCTAGCTACACTGTCCCCTGCCAACACCTTACAGTCTCCAATCTCCTTCAGGTTGCATTTCCTGCAAGTACCAACCCGAACCTCTACTCTCCTACACTGCTCCTTTCCCTGTCGTCTCTTTAGACCTCTTCCTCCTCTCCTTCTCCTCCTTTGGCCAACAGTAGCCCAATTTCCACCGGTACCCTGTCGGCTAACGATACCTGTGGCAGTCGTTGTTTACCCGGGCCTCGATCGATCCGGTATGAAATTCTCATTTGTGATCCGCATATTTGATTTGGCACATGTTTTACGCTGGATGCCCTTCCTAACGCAACCCTCCCCATTTACCCGGGTTTGGGACCGTCACGAAGAGTGCACTGGCTTGTGCATCCATAATGGCTGGGTTAGAAGTTTTTATTATAATGCTTTAAATTATTGCTAATCTATGCAGATGCACTTTAGTCATAGACGAAATAAACATTGGAAAATGCAAGTGTACTTAATTCTAATTTAAGCATCAGTCAATATGTATATGAGTTACTGTTAATATCAATGATGTTTTATCATTTAATTACATTTTTAGTTTAATAATCTTAGTTGAGAAACTTTAAAATACCAACATCTGAAATCTGTAAATCTGTAATGACAAATTTGAGTATGAACATACTGTATCAGCCCTGCAGAGCCATAATGACAATATTTAATAATAATTTAACAAATAATGTTAGAAACCTGATGATGAAAGACCTAGAAATAAAACAATATTGTTTTATGCAGTTGTGTTTTCTGTAGTTAAGAGCAGCACATCTAATCGAAGGTATGACACATTTATACATCCATATATAAGACCAGGTTTAGTCAGACATAGCATTACGCTGGGACACTTCAAAGCATTAATGGGTGTAAACTCAGATTTTGCTAATGGACACTGACTTGAGATGTAATTCATTTTTACCATTATGTTTTCTCTTCCCTGATTCCTACCCACTAACATCCTCACACTGCTCTCTGGGGTAAAAGTGGTTATAGGAGCAGTGCCGCAGTCCTTCTCAGCTCTTCTGATTGCATGACTTTAATGAGCTCAATGAGGAGAGCAGGACTTCATGCGCTGATGATCTCATAGATCAGCTTAGCTTCCAGGAAAAGGAATTATGGCTGACATTTAGGGCCATGCTCCAAAGTTGCAGAAATGGCAAGTGATGTCTGCTTTTTCATGCTGGTAGCATTTTTGGCTTTGAAAAATGTAGTTCTCATTTTAGTTTGAGGGGGGGGGACATTGCTAATAGTTTTTTAAGAAAAGTGATTCAGTGTCAGTAATGGACAGTGGGTTGTTAAAGAGCTAAAAAAAAAAGGTCACATTTGTGTTCTCTTCGAGAAGCTTTGATGCTCTTCCTGGTACCTGGTGACTAAGACAGGTGGTTTTTAATTAAGTTTAATAAATCACTGAATAAATGTTCAATAGCCAAACTGACCTCCAATTTTCCTGTAAATATTCAGGAAAAAGTCACTATTTCTAGGCGATGCAATCTGAACATATTTCTTTTCAGGGTTTTTGGGGTGTTTTTTTTTTTTTAGCATGTGCACATTTGCAATTTTCTTGCTGCTAAATGGGTTCTTCTAGTGCCAGAATAGCAGGATGTGGATAAAAGAAAAAAAAAACTTTTGATCATGTGCTATACTGTGTGTGCTCCATGACTACCAAGGTCAGTGTGAGATTGTCCTTGGCAAAGTCTAGACACCCACAGCAGGTTCCAAACCATAGCCAGGATTCCTCTCATGCTCACCCTCCAGGCCATGCTCACACACCACACACCAGTCTACACAGATCAGACATACGTTTTTTAAAAATTGATATGCTGCACTGAAGTTGTGAATTGCTGTTATTCTCCAAAAAACACAGCCATATTTTGTCCTGTTGCTAAAGTGCTCTGTGCTCCAGTGTGCCTAAAAGCCCCAACATGAAATTAATTTCCTCCCTAAAGCCTAACTGTGAGGCACAATTATGCACTAACTGAAGTTGTTTTGCCCCAGATGGGTTTGGTAATTAGACAAAAAGTGCCTTGGGGCTGAACAGGGTTTATTCTTTTTTATTCCTTTTTCTCACTTGTGTAAACTCTAAGCTTTTGGAATTACTCCTCAGCAGGGCTCCAAACAAACCACTGGCTCAGATTCACAACTAGGAGAACAGGGCAGGGGACGACAGAGTGAAGAGACTTGATTGCCTCTGCCAAAAATCTTCCACAGCATGAAATGAGAAGAAAGTCAATAAAGAGAAAAAATCAAGCTGAAAGCAGAGGGGAGACAACAAAGTGAGTGTGGAAAAAAAAGCAAACATGTGAAGTTGAGAAGAGGAGAAGGAGGAGAAAGTGGTGCAGAAGAAGATATGTGGCAATAACATGGTTGGTTATAAGGCGTACACACAGTTACAGTATCAAGCAGCAACAAACAAGAACATTAATGTTTAAGTGCAAATTGACATTTACTGTCAATTATAAGTGACCACAATGAAATGATTTCATTCACAATGATCTTTTCCACCCTTTTCTCTTCATATCATTTATTTACTTATACCCTCTCACAACACTTAGCAAAACACCACAAAAACATCTCATATGGTCTTAAATGGTCTTTTATTAATTCGCTAAGGGTTTCTATTAGAGTATCATGTTTATATCTTGTGTTTTATAACATAATGTATGTATTGATGTATTGATTGTTGGTCTTGGATTGTAATTATTACATTTTCTATAGGCAAATATTTAACTTTTAATTACAATCAGAATCACACACCTTAGAGTAGTTTAAAGCATATAGCAGCATATAACAAATTGTTGGTAAATGATTTTTAAACTATTAAATCTACTGTAATTTCCGGACTATTAAGCACACCCACTGAATTTGACAAAGATTTTTATTTTGAACATAAATATGCCGTACCTGTCTATAAGTCGCAGGTGTCTACATTGAAACTAATAAACTTTACACAGGCTTTAACAAAAGACAGTGTCTGTTACACGCCTTGTATCTAAACAGTAGCCTGCCAAGAAAGTCACTGTCTTCCCCCTTTCTTTTAACAACAATTTATCTCGGGAGTTTATCTTTTGGCATCGTCATGCGTTTAAAAATCACCATCGGTGAAGCTTTTCTTCCGTTCGGCAATTTCATTGGTCTAATGTTATGGGGTTTATTTTTTAAATTATCCGCTTCATTATTTAAGCCGCGGGGTTCAAAGAGTGGGAAAAAAGTAGCGGCTTATAGTCTGGAAAATACGGTAAAATGATAGGGTTAAGATATTTTAATAATTTAATAAAACTTCAACTACAAAATAAAAATGGGATGCTGTTTTTCAAATGTAAATAAAACCAGAATGCACTATTTTGCTAATCTCATGAGTTCACATTTTATTTACACAGAGAAAACTACTGTTAGAGCAGTAAAGATGGAGATGGAAATGTGTTGACTAGTGAGGAGAGTGTGTTGGTAAGATGGAGTATTTTGGGCACCTGATGAATAAGGAAAATGAGAGAGAAGGTTGGATGAGGTGGAGATGGTGAAGCAGGAAGTGGATAGGATTAGTAAAGAGGAAGTGAGAGCAGCGATTAAGAGGATGAAGAGTGGAAAGTCGGTTGGACCAGATGACATACCAGTAGAAGCATGGAGATGTTTAGGAGAGATGGCAGTGGAGTTTTTATCCAGGTTGTTCAACAAAATTTTGGAAGGTGAGAGGATGCCTGAGGAATGGAGAAGTAGTGTGCTAGTACCGGTTTTTAAGAATAAGGGAGATGTGCTGACCTGAAGTAACTACAGGGGAATTAAGTTGATCAGTCACACCATGAAGTTATGGGAAAGAGTAGTGAAAGCCAGGCTGAGAGAAGAGGTGACCTTCTGTGAGCAACAGTATGGTTTTATGCCTAGAGAAAACACCACAGATGCAACATTTGCTTTGAGAATGTTGATGGAGAAGTATAGAGAAGGTCAGAAGGAGTTGCATTGTGTGTTTATGGATCTAGAGAAAGTGTACGACAGAAGTTGTGGTATTCTATGAGGAAGTCAGGTGTGTCAGAGAAGTATGTGAGGGTGGTGCAGGACATGTATGAGGACAGTGTGACAGCAGTGAAGTGTGCAGTAGGAAACAACAGACTGGTTTACGGTCGAGAATGGATTGCACCAAGGATCGGCTCTGAGCCCTTTCCTGTTTGCAGTGGTGATGGACAGGTTGATGGACGAGGTCAGACAGGAGTCTCCATGGACTATGATGTTTGCGGATGATATTATGATTTGTGGTGAGAGTAGTGAGCAGGTTGAGAAGAGCCTGGAGAGGTGAAGGTACACGCTGGAGAGAAGGGGAATGAAAGTCAGTAGGAGTAAGACAGAGTACATGTGTGTGAATGAGAGGGAGGACAGTGGAGTGGTGGGGTTGCAGGGAGGAGAGGTGGAGAAGGTGGAGGAGTTCAGGTATCTGGGGTCAACAGTGCAAAGTAATGGAGAGTGTGTTAGAGAAGTGAAGAAAAGAGTGCAGGCAGGGTGGAGTGGGTGGAGAAGAGTGGCAGGAGTGATTTGTGATAGAAGAGTATCTGCAAGAGAGAAAGGGAAAGTTTATAGGACTGTGGTGAGACCTGCCATGTTGTATGGTTTAGAAACAGTGGCATTGAGTAAACGACAGGAGGTGGAGCTGGAGGTAGCAGAGCTGAAGATGTGGAGGTTTTTGTTGGGAGTGACGAGGATGGACAAGATTAGAAATTAGTTTATTAGAGGGACAGCGCATGTAGGACGTTTTGGTGACAAGGTGAGGGAGGCAAGATTGAGATGGTTTGGACATGTGCAGAGGAGGGACATGGGGTATATCAGTAGGAGAATGCTGAGGATGGAGCCACCAGGAAGGATAAAAAGACCAAGGAGAAGGTTTATGGATGTGGTGAAGGAAGACATGCAGGTAGTTGGTTTAAAAGAGTCAATGTAGAGAACTGAGGAGACGGATGATCTGCTGTGGCAACCCCTAAAGGGAGCAGCCGAAAGAAAAAGATTGTATTTTGAATTTGATGGCTGCAACATGTTTTATATCTCTTTCAGCACTGATGTGCCATCAAAGATGCAGAATTTTCTCTCTTCTCTTTAGTTGAGAGCACTCTTTAGTCATGGCTTCCAAAAATAATTTTATATTTATATATTCTTAGACCACAGAACAGTTTTTCACTTTGACTCAATTTTAAATGAGCTTTAGTCCAGAGAAGATTGTGGATTGTGGATTATGTTCACATTATGGCCTCTTATTTACATGCTTTAACCCGCATTTGTGGATAACATCGCAAACTGTTTTCACACACATTGATTTCTGGGGGGGTTAATAAGCCCATGCAGTGATTTCCATTATAGAATCATGTCTGTTTTTATGCAGTGCCACCTGAGGACCAGTAGATCACAAGTACCCAATATTGATTTTTGCCCTCATTTGTTACTCACAGAGATTTCTACAGATTCTCCGAACATTTTGATGATTTTATGTACTGTGGATGATAACATATTTAATGTCTTTGCAATTTTATGTTGAGGAACATTTTACTGAAATTGCTCAATAAGTTGTGGACAGTTGTATCTTTACTTCTGAGAGACTCTTTTTTTTTATCTCTGTTTTACCCAGTCATACTGACTGAAAACCAATTAACCTAATTAGTTCCTCCATCAGGTTTTTTTTTTTTTTTTGTAATACTTACAAATTCAGATTCAGATTTATTTCTTAAAATAGTACTTTATTATTGTGAACAAAATATGGTTTTATGAAATTTGCAAATAATTGCAATTTGTTTTTATTTAAAAATAAATTACGTTTTCATTTTATTTATTTAATTATTTATATAATAATAATTTGTGTTGTACTTTACATTTCATATTTTACATTCACTTTTTTAGATGGCAGTAATACTCTGCTGAACATTTAGCAAATGTATTAGCTACATGATTTTCTTTTTACAGTTTTTTGTGATGGAATGGGGTAAAGTTGTTTGGTGTGTATAGTGCTTTATGATGGATGAGTGCGGGTAAGCAGGACACAGCAGGTCTGCTTAAGCTGTCACCTTTTGTTACGGTGACTGTTTCTTCACTAGAACGTGACAACTGCTCCTAAAAAGACAGCAGGAGGGCCATGAAGTCTCCTCTCATCGGTGCACAGTCCTACATGAGAGCGACACTGGACCGAAATCAGGAAGCTTTATATTAAATATTCATTTGAACTCTGGCTCATCCCCATGTGCAAACCACACAGAGAAAGCAGCTGTCACTAAAACACTGGAGAGAGAGAGAGAGAGAGAGAGAGAGAGAGAGAGAGAGAGAAGAGCCTCAAATACAGATGAGCCACATACATCAAACAGACGTTTTCAAAGGTGGTGATATCTATCATGTAAGAATTTGATGATTACCACAATTTCCAAATCAATTTCGGACTTTACCATCTGCAATGTTTCTTGATGGCCTTTTAAATTAACCATTTGGATGTTTAACAAGAGGAATGCAAGAAGGGATAAATATAGAAGGTAACATCTTTAGAATGTGCGACTACTACTTAGTGAGACTAAGTGATGCTGGCAGCCTCTCTGTATGTAAATCGAGTGTTACAGTAGGTGATGCAGCAGACGCTTTGGTTTATGTAAGCAAAGAGTCCAATATGTTGTTATGATAAGAAACAGCTGCCACTCAAGATTTGAAAAGAAAAGTAAATCGATCTAAGATTTAATGAAAACCTGGCACAGACAAATTTTTTTAATAAAAGCAAAAAGATTATTCAAATATTTCATACAAAAAACAAAACCGCAGTTCTGGGAAATATAAATAACCTAATTTGATTAAAAGAAGAGGAGGAAAAACACTACTTAAAAATACTTTTAAAAGAAGGTGGCCAAAAAAAATGCGTATTTTGATTCGTCTCTAGATGGATGAGCGTGCAACTTGATTTAACATCTCTCTTTCTTTTTTTTTCTTTTTTTACCTGAGAGCCTGGTTGTAGGCAAGCATTGTTTTCCACTGAGAGAGGGAGTTTAAATTATCTCTCTCAGTGCAGAGAGAACGTAACTGTTTGGTTTCATTTGCATAATGTGTCAAACACACACTATTATAATTATTGCACATTTCATGCACAAAAGCACAACCTCCAAATCTACACCTTTCTCTACTTATCTCCAACTGTGTACACTAAGTGTCTTTGAGCAAAGACAAATAACCAGACACATCTTAAGTGGAAATGGCATGATATTTTCCTTGGAGAGCCTCTGAGATGATATGTTATTATGAGGATCAACAGGACAAGCCTCTCTCAAGAAGGCACTCATTATATTGCTTTCCAAATACTGCCACCCTGCTCTGAATGCAATTATCATGCGATATCACTTAATTATTTATTACTTTTTCTCACTGTGAAATGTGATAGAATCACTTACAGAGAGCATGACTTACTGCCTATATGCAGTAATTGAAATATGAATTATGTATTAATAATAATTAAATTATTTAATAATTATTTGAAGATGTTTTCAATTAAGCCAATGGAAAAACCAAAGTATAAGGTGCGTTATACCATCGAAGACATGAATTGCTTTATAAAGAATTAAGGTATGCGTACTGACATGTTCTGATCTTTTTTTTTTCATTTCCAAGATCCACTGTGACACACTAAGCAACACAATAACAAATTACAGTTTTTTCCAGTTACAAAATTTGTTGTTAAAGCATATCTAGACATAAATTCATTCTGACAGACTGTCAACACCAATTAGAACACATGCTATATGAAAACGCAAGTACAGACTAGTAAGAGACAGAGGGAGTCTTTCTTTTTAAACTGAAATAAAGGAGGGGAAAAAAAGAAATCTGCCCTAAATAATTCACACTAACTCCTCTCAATTTCCTTATCTCCCTTCTCACATTTTCAGCCTGGACTTGTAATCTGTCAGCTGTTAAGTGAATTCTGGAAATCTAAATGGACCAGTACTTTATATTTCTCAGGTCAGTAACTAAGGATAACAAAAGCAGCCTGTTTAAAATGGGTTGTTTGTTTTTCATTGAATAGCAAGTGCACATACTTTAGTTTTGCAGGCATTATCTGTGTCTGGAAATATGCAACAAACTACATCTACACATTTCAGTGTGAATTTTCTAATAACTCTTTTTTACTTTTATAGAAAAGTCATTCATCTAAATGCAGATTCTTATAGCTCTAAATTTACATTTATAGAAAGCCAGTTCCCTTATTGTATCTTACTAAGGATGCTAGCTATGTATGTTTATAGTAACATGAGCTTTAACACTTGTAAAAAAAGGAAAATGTTTGGTATTTTAAAATGGTATGAAACAGCATAATCCAGTAAACAATTATTAATTTTTGTTACAAAATATTTTAGATCTTTAAACCAGAACTGTTATTTAAACATATAAATGATTTTAGTAACTTACAAACTTCTTTGTGTAAACCTAATTAGGATGGAAGCTCAGGAGGCCAGTTCAGGGATTTCAGAGATTATTTAGTAGAAGCATAGTTGCTTGTCTCTTCTATCAAACTGGCATTGATGCTGAGGCAGAGAGAGTGGAAAAACCGCACCATGGAAGTTGGGTGCTAATGAACGCCAGTTCTCCTGGCGTACTGAATAGACACCTGATATCTGTTAAGCTATAGTGAAAGCTCCAACTGCACGTGTGAAGTCAGTAAGTAGTGCATGTGCACACACAAACACACACACACACACGCGCACACACACACACACACACACACACACACACACACACACACACACACACACACACACACACAGAGAAGGATGAGATCCAGCCTTAATTGACAGCCAGGCCTGCTCTGGCAGTGGTGATCTGTTTCAGGGAGATATCTGTGAAGATGGAGCATGTGGGAGAAGCTTCTGCATTCTATCAAATTAATAATGTTGGATCTGAAGTCACCACACTTGCCAACTAAAAGTTTTCAAACAAATTACATAGTATTCTTGCGTAATCACACTTTTCTGAAGATTTGTGAGTTTTGTCTGAGGTGTAGAAATAACAAAGATAGAGGAAAACTGTCTATCAGCATTTTTTTAAAGACAAATTAGATAACCCCCACACTATTTTACTGGGCTATTCACAATCATTTAGTTCACTGTTTTTAGTCGAAATCAAACTATTTTAACAACAATTGGTGAAATCAGTTATGTTCACAACTGTATAAAAACAATTCAGTGAATCAGACGCCTACACTGTAACAAAATGCTGTAAGAAAATGGCCAATTTCCAACAGCAACATACCATTTTCCCTTAAAACGGTACTATACTGTGGAAAAAGGGGAGTTATGGGAAATTTTCATGTTCCGTTTGCTATATAAATATTGCAATACTGTAAATGGTGTTGCATTCTGGCAGTGATGTTGGAATCAACAGCAAAGAACCACACAAATTTTTCAAAGTGGCATGCGGAACAGACGTGGAGCCAACTCTAGCCTTCTTTTCGAGGATTATACATCTGAATCCTGTACTTTAGGAGCCAATTTCATGGTAAGGTGAATTACATTTTACTTGTCTGCTAACTTCATATTAGCTACTAAAGAAACTTGAACTGAAACTAACACTTTAGCTTAAATTATAAACAAAAAACTAGCTTGCAGTCCTCTTGCTTTGTTGTGGCAGAAACTTGCAGCACATTGACTTTTTATTGTTTGGTAAATAAAGCTGATTACTCAAGGGTTAAAATAAGTTAACCATGTTGGTTTGTGTGTTTTTCTCTTTTTCTTTTATTTTTATTGCCTTGAATTGTTGCATCTTTAAATTAATCTTGTGAAGCTAGCATTCCCACAATTCTATTGTCTGAATTCCTAGTCCTCTTCCACAGTGGCTTGAAGACTTTCAAGCTACTCCCACAACTCTTCATCTAATACTGGTCAGTATGTATTTATTGAAATGACATACTGTGTATTTTATATCAGGTGAGCTTTTTAAAGTTACACTATATTTTCAAAAGTCTTGGGTCACCTGGTCATAAGCAGAGGTGGGAAGTAATGAAGTACAAATACTTCATTACGGTACTTAAAGTAGATATTTCTTGAATCAGTACTGTCTTTTACTATTTATTTTTCCCTTTTTACTTTCATTCATTACATTTTCACACAAATATCTGTACTTTTTACTTCTTACATTTTAAAAACAGGCTTGTTACTTTAGTTTTAATCTATTTGGTGACATGTTTTCAATATTTGTTCTTCTCACTGCGTGCCGTTTTTAGCCCATCAACCTATTTTCTCTCATTGCATGGATTTTTCAATCTACCACTGTATCACTGGTGTATCATTTCCTGGCTCTCATGCACCACAGATGTAGGCTAGTTTACGAAGCTAACAATGAACGGGACAGAAGGCAACAGGAAGTTTGGGGGTAACGTAGATAAGACAGAGGGAGTCAATGATGTAAACATGACTAAGAACAGAGACATTCCTGATCACCTGATCATCATCATCATCATCTTTTCTTTGCTTGTGTTCTATATGGTGGATATTCAGCCTGAATACATTCATTAGGCAACTAAATTTGAAAAATTACTTAGGGCTGTCAAAATTCAAATTCATTTAATAGTACAAATTTTTATGAACGCGTGATTAATGCAGGGCGCATTTCTGTTTAACCAGCATGTCACTCTGCAACTGGCTACTGGACTTTCTGACCAGCAGGCCCTAGCATGTTTGGGCAGACCACCACTGATCTTCCACCCTCATCCTTTGCACTGGAGTACCACATGGCTGTGTGCTGGGTCCCCTTTTCTACTTCTCCTGCACCAACGACTGCAATCGTGTATATGGTTCCAATATCATTATCAAGTTTGCAGATGACACAACAGTGATTGGACTTATCAAGGACAACAATGAGACTGGGAGATTGTCAGATTAGAGCAATAATGCATACTTATTGATTAAATGCACACTTAATTGCACACGTGAAAGGAGCTCCTGCATTTCGAACAATAGATTATAAAACAATAAATTATAAAAATTGACTTGCCATATTGATGCTATCCGTACTATCTACATTTTCTAGCAGGAGTCTTCATTTAATATAAACATCATTTAATAGATTAATTTGTAATGCATTTTGCATGATGAGCTACAGCACTGTCAATTCATTCACAAAGAGGGAAGCCTTTGCAGGGTTAACCTAGGTTAAAGAGTCCATAAGTGTAGTGTTGTACAGATCTGATCAGAGGTAGAAAGAATTATAAGACATAAAGGCTTATCTCTGTGTGTGTGTGTGTGTGTGTGTGTGTGTGTGTGTGTGTGTGTGTGTGTGTGTATGAGAGAGAGAGAGAGAGAGAGAGAGAGAGAGAGAGAGAGAGTGATTATTATTCATTCTCCCATCAGGGGTTTTAGCATATGCTTTGCTCGAGGTCGGAGGTGCGTGCTAGGGAGCAGGTGTGAATATTCCAGTGCAGTGTCAGTCCCAGATCATGCTGCAGGTTGAATAAAGAGGCTGGAGGTGTAGGAGTGTAACAGCCCCATGCCATTACTACCTTCATCCCCTGAGTCCAACTACCAAAACTCATCCATCTTCTCCATGACTACAGTACAGAACTCTCAGGAGAACACTGAGCAGGCAGATTCTATTAATTTTTTAATACTCAAATCCTTCCTTACAGCTAGAAGTGTAGGCAGGAAAGTTAATTGAGAGTGAGTTCCATGTAATAAAAATATTTATGGAACGTACTTTGAAATAATTTATAAGGACAGGCTCTACGTATTACAAATGCTTGCAGCTGACAGGAATATATTCTTAATATCTTCAGTCAAGCAATCTCTCTCTCTTGCTCTCTCTCTTTCTCTTTCTCTCCCTCTCTTGCTTCCTCTCTCTCTCTCTCTCTCTCTCTCACTCTCTCTCTTCCTCTCTCTCTCTCTCTCTCTCTCTCTCTCTCTCTCTCTCTCTCTCTCTCTCACTCTCGCTCTTGCTCTCGCTCTCTCTTTCTCTCCCTCTCTCTCTTCCTCTCCCTCTCCCCCTCCCTCTCTCGCTCTCTTTCTCTCTCTCTTTTTCTCTCTCTCTCTTTCTCTCTGCTTTTGCCCTCTCTTATTGTTTGAGTATTACAAATATTGCACACAATCAGGAGAGTAACAGTAATAAATAATAAGATAGCATCTAACTAAAAGCTGAAACACATTTGTCTCAGACAGTTGATTAGGGTTTGATGAGGGTGGTATAGGATTGTGTGTATATTACTCCATTAGGTTTAATGGCTCTGGTGACAAAGTGAATGGTTATATGGTTCCTCAATACATCTTTCCATGGGGAGACAGGGGCATTGAAAACGTGACGCTGCTCTGATAGATTTTTTTCACTGTTTTCTGTTCTGTGTCTTTGTTTTCAACACACTTCAAAATATTATCATTACTAATTGTAACTAATAACTCTGATGAAGCATCTGCAGACGCCGTGTTACTAATATTAGTTTTCGCACACATTGAATCGTGACTAATTACAATGTTAAACCATTACTCCATTCACTTTTCACTAAATGTGTCAGGACAGTGTAAAATGTCAATTTGTCTAGGATAGGATATTGATTGTGTTCCTTTTTAAAGCAGCATCGGTGTAGAGATTTTGTGCAGAATGTATGCCTTTGTAAAATGTATATTACATGAGGATAAAAGCAACCCCAAATCCAAACTATTGTCATAAATACAGAATGCAATGATTTGAAAATCTTTCAAACCCAATTTCATAACCCAATAACCATATAGAATATTTAAGAATATTTAAGAGATCGTGTAGTGAAAAATTAAAGGTAATTTTAAATTTGATGAATGCAATATGCCATGATTATCACTAAGTAATATCCCCTCTACTTTTAACAACAGTCTATATACAGTATGTCTGGGAACTGAGGAGACAAGATGCTTGAGTTTTCGGAGTTTCTTTGTTGCATAATGTGTTAAATGTTTTCAAATGTAAAATGTCTGGATTACAAGCAGCCCAGTTCATCAGATGGACTTTTCTTTTCTACGAATCCATGTAGTAATAGATGCAGTATGTACTGTAGTTTAGCATTGTCTGGCTGAAATATGCAAGCCTTTTCCTGAAAAAGAGGCATCTAAAACATGCATATACCTTTCAGTATTGATTGCGCCTTTCCAGATGTGCAACTGCTAATTCCATTGGCACTAATGCACCCCTATACCATCAGAGATGCAGGCTTTTAAACTGAGTGCTGATAACAAGCCAGATGGTCCCTCTGCTTTTTATTCCGGAGAATGCAGCATCTATGTTTTCACAAAAAGAATTTCAAATTTCTATTTATTTAACAACAGAAGAGTTTTTCATTTTGCCTCAGTTCCTTTTATATATGTGTGTATATACATATACACACATGTTAACAAAAATATTGAGCCACTTGACTTTTCCTGCCAGATGTGTTTTTCCAACATTGAATGATTTACATGGTTTGGAGTGGAAGATCTTGAGTGGCCTGCTATAAAGTTACCAGTAAGTTTTTCAGTAAATGACTGTAATATCTGTTGTATATGTTAGAAGCCACAGGTTTTACAGAGGACCAGCTCCTTCCACAGATTCAGTTATGGCTTAGTGAAAAGTAGCTTTAATCTTTGACTCATGTCTTTGAGTACTATACATATTAAAATTGCAGGCCATTTTAAAATAATTTAGCTTTCTACTTATCCCATTTCCTGCAAATAAAATATTTGGAAAAAATATTATCCAACATGTCAAACTGCATATTGTCTAGAATTTGTCTTTAATAATAAAAAATAAAAAAACAAGCAAAAAAAAGCATTGTGAATACACAGAGCACAGGAGTGGGTTTCCACACTATCTCGTTTAGTATTTCTTTAAAGCTGCTTTGTTAAAATGTCCATTGCTAAAAACATTATACAAATAAACATGAATTGAAAAAGGTTGAACTTTTAGCACAGTAACATTTGCAATCTAAAAATGAATTTTGTTTAAAATAAAAATCAATACCCACAACAGAAGTATTTAGGGACAGCGTCTCGAAATAAATACAAGAGGCTGGCACCAGACTGTGATGAGATGAGAGAGAGAGAGAGAGAGAGAGAGAGAGAGAGAGAGAGAGAGAGAGATTTCTCTGATTGATATTCATATAATCAGGCGCCTTGAGGAAGTGAGATCCAGGGAGGCTATCACTTCTCTCCAGCAATCAGAGGCTTTGTGCCAAAAATCAAAGCCCAATGAAAGACATATTTAGACATATTCAGCCACCTTTAGACATTTGTGATACAGGCAATATATAGACATGTCTTTGATGTTGTCTGAAGGTAATTTTATTACCATAATATGGTATGTTTGTTTATTGATGCTTTGTATGAAATTATTAAACACTGCCTGATAGGAACAATTATAGATTTATGCTAATATAGGCAGTTTTGCCACCAGGATCAATAAGAAATGTATTGATTACTATAATTATAAATTACTTATCAAAAAAAAAATATCGGTTTATATATATATATATATATATATATATATATATATATATATATATATATATATATATATATATATATGAACATTATTTTAAAAGGAAAATAAAGTACTTTTTTGTGAATTGTACCCTAAAAATGAAGTAACACCCTCATCCCAAAATAAACACTATGTAGCTGAGTCCACTGAATGTAGGAGACAAGAGACAGGGTTGAATCAGTTGCAGTAGGAACCACACAGTAAGGATCAATGAGCTGTGTTTGGATCTGGTCAATATTTTGCCACAGGACAAATACCCATTTAGAGTAGTAACACAACCATTGCAAAGCCACATCATGCACAGATCCAGGGAGTTGTTGTTGTTGTTTTTATTTATATATTATCCCTACACATTCTCATATACATATGCAGTTAGAAATAGAATTTAATTGTAAACATACCTTTTTTGTGAAAGACTAGATTTCCTCACTTTTTTTGTAATGATGAAGCACTATTGAGTGGGAAATGATACCTGAATCCACCCACTTTTCAGCTCATTTACCTGCTATTTATGTCTGAGTAAATTGCTCAACAGATAATCCACTTCATTGGTTTTCTCTCTCGGACTCTAGCAGTGACAAATGCGGCTGTTTACAAGAAAGGGTGGAAAAATGAGAGAGGAAGTGAAGCACTCAGGATTTTTATAATATAGCTCATAAGTTTCTGCACTTGTGTACAAATGTGTGAGAGAGAGAGAGAGAGAGAGAGAGAGAGAGAGAGATCGAGAGAGAGAGAGAGATCGAGAGAGAGAGAGAGAGAGAGAGAGAGAGAGAGAGAGAGAGAGAATGAAAGAGGGGGTCATTCTGTCTGTGGATGTAGCTACAGAGTGTTTAGCAAATAAAGCAATATGCTTTAAAATTTCTGCTTTAATGGTTTGCTCTAGTAATCTCTTCACAGCAGGAAATACTAATGTAGGTCTTTACATGACAATAATATGAGATGAATCTTCTAACAAGCGTATCAAATATAAATAAAACCTCCTAAAATATCAGTTATTTACTTTTATTCCCAGTATAAGCATTAACCTCAATTGTTTGATTGATATGGTGTTGCTTCATGTAGCATATTAGTTTTTGAGCATATAAAGTCCTTCACAGTAGTATTTTTGTTGGGCTGTAGGGAAAAAGGTACAATTCTCTGTCATTATACTTTGTGTAAATTTATTATGCACCTTTTACTTAGAAAATGGTTTATTCTAAAGCAAATAAAATACTTACAGTTCAGTTATGTTTTGTAAATTTTTGATGTACATCATATCCACATTTAGAGGTGATAAATACATATTACAGGTACAGATAAGAGTGAGGAAACCACACTGGCAACCGTGAAAGACACAGTTTATAGCTTATTAAAAACATTTTTTTAATAACTTCCTTTCTACGTTCAGATGTAAAACACATACTGTATGAAAAGGGCAATATTTTGTGCATATTTTTACAGTAACACTTCCTGCAATGTGTTTGTTCAGCAGGTATAATAGCAGTTGCAATTATACATTCATTTCTAGGTGTAATGTAGAATTGCCAGTTCATGCGCCCAGAGGAATTTTACATGATGGGAAGCAAGATATATTTTTATGGCAAACTTTATATAGCAAGACTTTAAAGCTCACTCAGGACAACTACCAGTGTTTACTGTATTCACACTCTATGTTCATCTCTTAGTTAAGACCAGAAAGTGAGGAGACAGTAAATACATAACATGATGTTTATAAATATGAAAATTACCATTAGATATGGTTATGTTTATATCCAAATAAGATATGGCAAATAAAATATTGCTTGTTTTTTTTGTTTTAAGCCATTAAAATTCGGCTAAGATCGATGTAATTTGTGTTTTAAACTTTATGTATAAGTCATTGTTTTTTAACTTTTAATGCACTTTAAGTTGGACTTGGTTCCAGCTCTTTCAGGACACAATGAGGAATTTGTAGTTTAAATCAAATTAAAGTGGATCCCATGTGGAACAAATGCGATATCTCCATTTTGCTGTAGTTAGTATATTTATTATGATCTCATCTGTAAATACGAATAATGTCATCAACTGATAAGAATATCTAAAAATGAGACCGTTTTTCTAATGGCACTTTTACTTTTAAGTTCTCTGTGTTCTGCTTGATAATTTCGTGCACTGTTTATGTGTCCATGTACCAGCGTCTCATATTATCCTTTGTTGAAAATGTTCAAAGAGCTGGCAAAGCAGTAGCCCTCACAAGATCACCGTGTGCCTGTGTACGTCTCAGACCACTTTTTGAAAGGCTTTGAAGCTAGCACCAGGCCTAGCAAAAAACTCATGGATGGCAGCCAATTACATGAAAATTGTTCTCTCTACTTCAGATGATTCTTTTGTCATGCTATTCTCCTCCATCTCTCCACCAAATGTGAAAGAGCACCTTATTTTCTACCATTGAAGATTATAATGGTTTGTAATTTTAAAAGTATGAATAATAATCTGAACTTGCACCAGACATCATAACATAAAAAATATATAATGCTTAAGACTTTTTTGTTGTTTTTGTTTCTGTTCCCAACAATCCCAGCACCTGTAAGATCAGTGATGAGATCAATGAAACAGAAATGGGTGGTGGTGTAAGGGTATAATAATTCAACAACAAAGCATGTCACCCCTCGTGCAGCAAGAGAAGTACATTTAAAGGTAAACAGGAACATGTGGCCAATTAAAAGAGCATGACGGATGGCAGTAACAACATGGCGACTGACAGCTTTTCAGGGCTACCTGCGGACGGTTTATAAATAGATCCTGTGCCAGACAGAATATTGTTTTTTGCCATCTCACTGTCAGCTGTGTACTGCTTAATGGGTGGCTCTACTGTTTGATTTTTGTTGAACAATATCCAACATTTAGGCTGACTATTTTAGCTTGCTGCTTATACTTGTTTATATATTAATATTTGTCTTCTGGTGGAGCATCAAATTTATAAAAACTAAAATTATGCAGATTGTAAATATTACTGTTTGTCACATAGGCCCCAATTTTAGATATGTGTAGCATTTGTCATGTTTAAAAACTCCAATAAAGTGATATACTTTTATTTAGAATAAATGTTAAAAAAAATGTACCATATTCAAAATACTTTTGACTAAACTTGTCTGCTATACACTGCAGAGATGATCACACCTTCTTGTAAAAAATAGTGGGAGATCTTTAATGCTCTTCAGCTACTTTACTGATCATCAGTATAGAGTTTCTTTCAAAGATCAGTGGCATCATGAATTCCCAAAAATACACGGATATTTTGTCCGAAACTCTAGAGGCATCTAAAAGACAATGTTTTCAACATGAGTCATCCAAAAAAACACATCAAAATAAAAAGCTCACTAATGTAAAGTCTGTTGAAAACCTGTGGACTGAGATTAAGAGAGGGCTGTTCACAAAATCATACCTACCATTAACCTTAAACATGAGGAAATATACTTCTTTAAATGTAATGCTTAACAATTATTAATATTATTCATTTTCTTATTATTAATGGTTAAAATTAAGGTCCTTGCTTTTACTACAACCAGAGTTCCGAAGAAGATGCAATGATTTCCAAATCTCATAAACCCAAATTTTATCTATAAAAAGAATAAATAAATAAAAATGTTCAAACTTAGGAGCTGTACCATTTTACAGGAAATAAGTGGGTAAATTTAAATTTAATGGCTGCAACAGGTCTTACGAATGTTGGGACAACCAGAAAATTTAAAAGTATCTATTTCCATCATTTGCATCTATTACTGCAGCATGGTTTTATAGTAGAAGTGTCCAAGCGCTGAACTGGTCTGCCAATTCAAATTGCTTCCACTATTTGAAAACATTTGGTGCATCATGAAACAAAAAATACAACAAAGAAGACCAAGGACTGTTGAGCAGGCAGAAACTTATATCAGACACAACTGCGACAGTATTCCTTCCTTTTACAGATTACGTGTTTGTTTGTTTTTATCACCTATGTCACATCGGCATACATTTTCCTTTCCTAATATGCTAACTCTCAAACAAACATGAATGTTCTCTTAATGTAAACTTTAATAGGATTTCTCATTAAAACAAATCTATTAGCAAATATATGTAACTTGAATTATATGCATCTTGTAGGGCTGCAACTAACGATTATTTTGATGATTGATTAATCGGACGATTGTTTTTCGATTAATCAGATAAAAGATCATTATACAGTTTTTGTTTGCCGTGGTGATGTTTCACCTTTATCCGTGACATCAATGTGTTCTTTTTTCATTTGCTCATTCATCACTGTGGTTCTTTAATGCAACACAAGCTCAGCTTTGCATAACTTGTTTTGTTGATTTAATATGAAATGGTCCCTTGGATGACTTTGGACGCACACTTTTTCCTGCTGCCAGTTGACCTGTACACTCTGCCATTTTGCAAGCGGCTGTTATCTTCTAATTGGTAACTTGAGCAGGCCAACTAATCGATAATTACATTTGTTGAGAACAAATTTCATTATAGATTATTATCGATTTAATCGATTAGTTGTTGCTGTCCTAATGGTTTGTCATCTGGATGTTCATTTTACTTTGTTAGAAATGTCCTTTGCAAATATGCCAAAACATTGCACAGACACTTAGTAACTTAACTGTATATTAAAGTCATCTACATTTAAATGTTTGATTTCATGTTAAAACTAATTGTTTACAAGAAGTGAAACATGCATTTTCATGCAGAGTTGTAACTTCATTACAAAAAAAAATAAATAAAACTATTATCTGTTTTTTTTTTTTTTTACTATTTCAGAGACCTCATCGGTTACATTATTACACATTTTCAGTTTGGGACAAGCATTAAATTTTGGTGTGTTTTCTTTCCTTTTTTTTATTTTTTACTAAACATAACTTTACTCATGAAATGTATTTGTAAAAGGGTTGAGGTCTCTTGTTTTCTCCCTCTTTTTTTTTTTTTTTTACTTTTAGATATGCGAGTTTTGGCAGTTACATTATTCCATCATTTTTGACTCCAGTTTGGGACAATCACTGCACTGTTTCAAGTTCCAGATCAGGAGAAAGTGCAAACTGATTACCATACCATGCAAAGATATCTTAATGTTACTTAAAAAATTTAAAAGTAATGTTTAAGGTTGCAATGTTACAGTTGTGTTACATTATGTTTAATGTTAGATTTGATTCCTTGTTGATCTCTGTTACTTGTTGGCACACAGATTTTAAACAATTGCTTTAATTTAGGTACTGCATCATGTCCTGCTGCTTGCTCTTTTAAATCCAGAAGCATTTGTAAACCAACAATAAATGTTTGAAAATGACCATTTATTTAATAGAATTAAGGAAATGTAAGGTAGTTGTATAAAGTAAGTAATAAAAAGTTATTAGAAAAGAGTACATTTTATGTATTTCATCAGTTTACCTAACGTTTATTTAATTTATTCAAAGACACACACACAGAGAGACATACACAGTGTATACAGTGTATATATGTATGTGTGTATGTATGTATGTATGTATGTATGTATGTATATATATATATATATATATATATATATATATATATATATATATATATATATATATATATGTGTGTGTGTGTGTGTGTGTGTGTGTGTGTGTGTGTGTGTGTGTGTGTGTGTTATAAATACAAGTATAAACATCCTATACCCATGTTTATGTATTCTATACGCATATACTGTGTGTGTATTTGCGAGAACTGCACTGCCTGGTATCCATCTAGCGAATCTCCGCTCTCTACCCAGCAAAATGGACGAACTTCTCCTGCTCTCCTAAACAAAAATAAAGACTTTTTAAACTCTGCTGCTCTGTATTTGACTGAAACCTGGCTGGATGAAGCCATTCCGAACAGCGCGTCACATCTGCTACATCTGTACATCTCCAGCTGTTCAGAGCGGATCACGACACTGAATCTGCGGGGAAATCGCGAGGCGGTTCGATATGCTTTGACATTAGTGAAAGCTGGTGTACGGATGTAACAGCATTGAAGAAGTTGTGCTGTCCTGATCTAGAAGCGCTCTTCATCAACTGTAAACCTTCCTACTCACCGCGAGAGTTTTCCTCTGTCATTCTGGTCAGTGTTTACACTCCTCCGCAGCACTGCAACAGCTGGCCGATCAGTCCACAGACCCTGAGCAACAACACCTGGACTCTGCTCTAATTATCCTTAGGGACTTCAATAAAGCAAACCTCGCACGAGAACTTCCAAAATTCACGCAGCATATTACATGTCCTACCAGAGACAAAAACATTTTGGACCACTGCTACAACACAATAAAGGATGCATATCGCTCCATCCGCTGAGCTGCTTTATATCTCTCTGACCACTGCCTGGTTCATCTTCTCCACACATACAGACAAAAAGTTCAATCTGCTAAGCCTGTAGTACGGACAGTGAAAAGATAGACCAGTGAAGCAGATCGGGCATTACAAGCCTGTTTTGACTGCAATGATTGAAGTGTTTTTAAAGCTGCTGCCTCTGATATGGAGAAACTCAGACTGTTACATCTTATTTCAGCTTCTGTGGGGAATATCCATTCCTACCAGGAACAACAGTTAGACATTTAACATACAACAACAGTAAATCATGGTTCACAGCCAGACTCAGACAGCTTCTTTGGGCCAAAGAGGATGCCTACAGGAATGGGGACAAAATCATGTACCAGGAACACACTTATAAAGGAGATTAGAGTGGCTAAGATGAGCTTCTCTAAAAAGCTGGAAATTCAGTTTTCAGCCAACAACCTTTCTTCAGTGTGGAAAGACCTGAGAAACATCACAAGAGACCATCCACCAGCTCTGTAGGGAATCAACAACTGTTTAATGATCTGAATGAGTTCTACTGCAAATTTGAAACACCTGGTCTCACACCTTACACCTGTCCTGACCATCTCATCACTCAACCAACACCCCCCCCCCAAGACCAGCTGGCGTCCATATTTTCACAGATCTTTAACAGATCACTGGAACTGTGTGAAGTGCCTCCCTGCCTGTTGTCTGGTGGGGTCATAACATGCCCAAAAAAGTGAAGATGATTGTTGATTTCAGGAAAAACCACCAACTCTGAGGGCTTGAAGTGAGACAATCACATCCACTAACGTTAAAAAGGTGCAACAGAGGATGTACTTTCTTTGTCAGCTGAGGGAAGTTCAACCTGCCACAGGAGCTGCTTATTCTTCGATAACTGTCTGGTTTGGCTCAGCTACACAATCAGACTTCAGAAGATTACACAGGACCGTTCGAACGGATGAAAGAATTATTGGTGCTCCCCTGCCCAATCAAAAACTGTATACATCCAGAATAATAAAGGCCTCAGAATATCATTCTGGATCGCTTACATCCAATTTATATGTTTTTTTTAACTTTTGCTGTCTGGCTGACGCTACAGGGCACCAAGTCCTGGGATAGCCAAGCACAAGAAAAGTTTCTTCCCTCAGGAAATCTACCACATGAACACTTATATGCTTTCCTCCTACTTATTTACTTCTTTAGTTTTCTGTGCAATATTACTACTTATTTCTGTTTCTTTATAAAAATGTGCAATAACAATTTTTGTAAATTATTATTTTACTGATAATTTTTTTTTATCTTTTTTTTTTTTTTAATCAAATGTGCAACTGTAAGCTTATGTCATCAAAACAAGTTCTTCAGAAGAAGCTAAACAGTGGTAACTTTGTTGAGACTTGTTACCATCAAATTCAATATTGCCTTTTATTTCCTTAACGTGGTACATTTCCTCATTCAATATATATTATATGTTCTATTGTGAATAAACTATATGTTTATGAGATTTGCAAATCATTGTATTCTGTCTTTATGTACATTTCACACAGCATCCAAAACAAAACAACTTTTTATTTTTTTTGTTATTGGGGTTGTAATATGTTAATTTGACCAAACTAAAACATATAAATTAGTTTGAATTTATATTTTAATTGTAAATGATATTACAATTTCGAGCAGCAGATTTAAGGTTTAGCAGTATATTAGGATTCATCTGTCCTTAAATAAATGTAAAGCTAGTTAAATTAATCATTTTATTCACTCTTCATGTTGTGTATGCTTTCAAATGCATATTCCAGTGCACATTAATCGAAACTGGTAAATGTCCTGTTTCAGTGTCCACAAAAGTGAGCTTTTATTTAAAAACTTCACCCTTAAATTTTTCAGATCTCGAGTTGATACACCTCTGAGATACCTGCTAATATTGTAGAAATTCGGTTCTGCGCATGCCCAATTCACTCGCACATAAAATCCATGCGTGTTTGCATTATTTAATGGTGCAACCATTTAAATAAAATAAGAAATAAGCACAAACCTAATAATTTACACTATTTAAATATTGTATATTTACATTTCCGAGCTGTAATAAAAGACACTAACATAATCGGCCCAAAGTGTTTTTTTACACTATTGAAACAGTCTATACATAAATTCCCTGGTGTAAAAATCTTTTTATTATTATTATTGTTTTACTTATTTGACTAAAAAAAAACAGGTTTTGTTCGGTTCGCTTCTTTCTCACTATCCACCGCTACTGCACGCGAGCGCTGTCGTTTCCTTCCTGACCTTTGAACCTTGGCTGAATTATCCAATCAGATTGAAGCTTGTTGAGTCGTGGAGGAGAAGTTCGGCTGCTAAATGCTAAGTCAACATGGTGAGTGACCCTCTGTCGAAATGTGAAAAAAACGTGTAAATAGTTGAGTATTTTTGCGATGGAGCAGTGTGAGGGTTAATTAGAGAAGCTATTTTCAGCCTCGTGGAGTTTAGAACAGGTTATATGTATTGAGTTGAGCGGGTTTGGGAGCGTTAGCGGCTGTAGCTAGGCGCTGCGGCGCGTGCCGGATGAATGAGCGCCGTTAGCGCGCGCCCTGTTGTTACGTCCCGGGCGTCTGTTTGTGATTGTAAACAAGCCTGTAAACATGTTCGTGTCTTAATGTTCTATATTCCGGGTATTTTCTTCCCAATTTCATGACTATAGGTACAGGTGTTTTAGTAAAATCGGGCTCGTTAGCTCACGGTGTTAGCGACACCACGGAGTCGGATTGTCTCTCACACAGCGTGCAGTAAAACACCGAGGAGATCCGATTTCAGCTGTATAATTCACACATGGATCTCCGAGCTGAACTGATGTACACACTCAGCTCACACATTTCACTATGAAGCTTAGAGTCCCATCTGGCTAAACAATGATCTAGGGTTTAGCTAACTGTAGCTACATTGGATGAAGTTTAGCTTTCCATTAGTAAAAGATTCACTTTGTCTATAACAAACTCGGCTCCTGGATTTGTTCATTTACATGTGCCGTATATGAGAAATGCCATTTGAAAAATCAGGACCAGCTTTGTGTCTTTCATTAGGTCTATACATTGCTGTATTCTAGGTTTTGAAGTCTATTGTACAATACATTGAATCGTTTCTCATTGTACTAGAAGATTCAAAATACGACTGCATTAGTCGAACAGGTCGCAGAGAAATGTTAATGAATGAGAGGATTGCAAATTTCATATAATTTTTGGCCCTTAATCAAGTTTGATTTATGGCTTTTCACATAAAAAGCTTTGGCCTCCACTGCAGTATGTAGTGAAATGTATAATCTCCTGAAGTGCAAGATTACCAGTGACTAGACTAATAAACCCACATCACACATGTTTTATGTCAATTGATTGCTGATCTTGTTCAGTTGAAATTCTAATTTATTTTGTATTGGTACTAAAACATCTAATTGGCATTTAGTAAATATTTTCTAACAATAAACAGGGTTTATTTTTTAATTCAAAGGCACTCTCAGGAGCACGTTTTACAAACAAGTTTGTTAGGGAAATCCTCTCTTGTTCTAATCTTAAAAAAAAAAAAAAAATGACCATACATTATTATATAAAATATTTTGTGCACCAATACAACATTTTGGAACATCTGTGCGATTTGATTTGAAATTGGAGAACGATCCTGATTGTAGATGATCTAGAACCAGATTTTGTATTGTATATAGAAAAAAGTGCAAAGTGTTGTTTTTTCTGTTTTAAGGTTTATAAAGAAAGTATAAAGTGCGTGTACAACCTGCTGGCAGAAATTGATTTCAAACTCAGCAATATGTGATGAGTGCAGAGTTGGAGCCTTGATCAGTTTTAGATAATGTACTGTCGCTGTGAGATTTTTCTTCTGAGTTAATTTTATTTTTATTTTTTTTATTACTACTGATTCGGAGATGATATAGATGCAAAATTTTCCTTTCTACTTGTTGAACAGTGGAAGCACACTTACTGGTGTAGTTTACCCTGTACACAGGTGAAGTGTAGTCATTAATAGTTTGAACTCTTGTTCATTAAAGTCCTCTACTGATGGGAATAATGCTCCAAGCCAAGCACCACCTTATCCTGGAGTCCCTCCATCAGCAATTCCCCCTCCTTTTGTAAGTTGCCATTGAATGTGACATTTCTTTAACAGGTGTTGCCTTTGTTGTGTGATTTTTTTTTTTTTTTTGTTTTGTTTTGTTTTTGTTGAATAAAAATAAATATACACTGTTTTTGTGTGTCATTCGGCCTTAAAAGATGGGACCACCTGGAATACCGCCTCACTTCCCACCTATGGGAATGCCACCGATGGGTCAGAGGCCCCCCAGCATGGCTCCTATTCCTGGAGGGATGATTCCACCACCCATGATGCCCCCGATGGGAGCCCCTCCAATGGGACAGGTAAAGAAAACAGTTTATTAATAAATCATGTAATTACTAATCAGTAAAAAAAGGGCTGCCTGTACAGCTATCAGATCTCAGTCTCATACATTACCAATGTTTACATTTCCATTTATCTGTACTCTGTGCAGCTCTAATGTACCATGTTTATTGTTCATGAGCATTGTCAGCATTGATCTGCTTTTAATGAGGCATATAATTTTATAATATATAATTTTACATGCATAACTAAAAGCTACGTCTCCGCCTCCATGTGATGTCATTTTCAATTAGAAGGTGTTGTGTGGAGAATGTTGGTTGTAAGTGTTCATCTCCACATCACCTCCTGTGCTTTAGTATGAAAGCTAATTTCCTTTATCACGAGAATCAGAGCTGCAGCTTCACATTTCTAAACAGGGGCTTCTAAACTCACACGCACACTTGCACGCGCTCTCTTGCGTCTCACACTGTGTATTAATACCACCCAGCACACTCTGCCACACTGGAGAGAAATTAGCATCTTAGATGAATTTTTCATGGAGCTCTTTTATTAGATGCCAGGCATGATGCCACCGATGATGCCGCCAATGATGCCACCACGCATGCCAGCAGCGACGTTGCAGCCCACAGGACCGGTAAAGTAGTCTCACAGAGCGCCCCCCACTCATCTCTCGGGTTAAAAATAGTTCCTCAGAACCACCAATGGTGTTGGGATTAGCATAATGAACACAGGGGCATGGAGGGAAACTGTACCCATTAAAATTAGCTTTTTTTTTCTTTCTTTCTTTTTTTGGTTTTATAACCTAGCTGTGCCATATCTTTCACTCTTAAAGGTTGAAAGCTATTGCAGTAAAAACAGTCATCCAATTTGCAGTGGTGGACAGTAACGAAGTAAATGTAATTCGTTATGATAATAAGGTAGTTGTTTTGCGTATCTTTGGAAGACTTTAACTTGAATTTAACTACATTTTAGAGTCAAATATCGTACTTTTTACTCAACTACATTTCACAAAACCAGAAAAAAAAAACGATCGTCACAGGAATTGAACCTGGTCAGGACTCGGGGTGTGCACTTACCGCCGGGAAAAGTTCCCTCACTCAGAAAGAAGGTTGGGTGACGTCAAGCTGTTTAAAAATAAATAAAATGTATTATTTATAAAAAAAAAAGGTCATCTCGTTATGAGGATAGTATATGATAATGCATTTGCTGAAAAAGGCTAATAACTGTATCACTTGGGTAATGCTGAGTTGCCTGCTATGCTTTTACACAACAATATTTCTTTTTGCATAACCTAAATTATAGTGTCATTTATCATAATGTGTGTCGCTTGTAACAAAACAATTACAACCTAACTAGTCTAGTTGGATTGTAGTTAAACTTGCACTTATTGGTTTGGGTACCTTTAATTAGGTGATGCCATAAAGTTTTTCTTTAATTGTACTGAATAGGTTCTTAAAAGGGTAATTTAAAAGAACTATATTATAAGGATATAGTTTGTATTTTATGGCTACATTTGGGCAAAGAGTTGGATGGTTCTTAGTTCTGAGAGTTTGATAAATTGTGCACACTGATGTGTATTTAATTGTGCAATAAATGCATTTATGGTGATATTTCTACATGGATTGGAGCTCTCAGAAATGTATTTAAATTTGTGGACTGTTTTGAGTATGTCTTACTCATTCAGTAAGAGTAGCTGAAGCAGAGAGGAGATTTTCAAAGCTGAAACTAATCATTGCGGAGACGTTGGTTCACCCAGGGCCTTATTCAAGCTAGAACCGCTATTGCTGCTTGGTGGTATCTACTTAGCACAAACATACAGTTCAGTCAGTTTAGTATGAAGCAAAACATTTTGAGAAGAATCAATGATGGAAGAAACTCCTGAATCTAACTTTCCATAGCACCCATGGCCTTATTTGATAAATCGTTGAAAAGAAGGTTTTTGGCTCATGATAATTTTAACAGATACCAATCAGTGTTTGACTTTAATAGAATTGTGCTAAGAGTAACATTTTCACCTAAAATGAGTTGATTTAGCAATTTAAAGACACATACTTTTGTACTTTTACTCAGGTGAAAGTTTAAAGGGACTTTTACTGGAGTAATATTTAACCTAATGTATCTCTACTTTTACTCAAGTACATGCTTTATGTACTTTGTCCACCACTGCCAATTTGACAGATTCACTGTGAAACAAATGTATTATAATTGTGCCCGTTTTTACCCTAGTGCTGAATTACCATTTTTTCCAATCAGCAGTGATTATTACAATCAGAGAGATTTTTTTCCCTCAGGGCTTGGAAATGTGAAAGTGTAGACACATAAATACTTTAATATAATGTATGAATGCATGAAGGTTTCTTTCATTCTTCTTGTACTTACATGGCTCAGAGTGTTATTTTACCCAGTGACATAATTATTTGTTATTTAGGATATTGTTTGAATTAATTTTGATCACACTGATGTTTTTGTTTGCATGGATTTGAGGTTGTTTTATTATTATTATTATTATTATTATTATTATTATTATTCATACATTATAAAAACGATTCTCTGTGTCTTCTTTTCCCTTTAGCCCGGTGTTAGTCCTGTGGATACAGCTGGTAAGTCAGCTTAGAAATTAAAATTTTAATATTTTCTCATTATGATTAATATTGTAATTAAAATTTTTTTTTTCCCCTTTTAGCAACTGCTGCTCCTGGAACTACTGTAAGCACAACAAAAAACTAATTAATTACAGATAACTGCAAAAAATAAGTGTTAATAGGGGTTTAATGGTACACTCACCCTGGTTTTTGTCACGGTTCGGTTTAATTTTGGTACAGTTTGGGGGAAGAAATGCAAAGCTAAAAATTGCTTGGTTTTTTTTTTTTATTAACACAGTTTCTTATTATTAACATTTATGATCAACATGTGACATTTAAAACTATTTTAATTGAAATGCATATCCTTAGTTAAATAATATATAAATTAAATTTAGATCAAATAGAATAAACAAATGAATGCAATAAACTTATTTATTATATGGATTGAATTGAATAATCAATTAAAATGGCACAAATTAAATTGATTAAATAAAAAATTAAATAAAAAAAATAAATAGTTTATATTTGTTATATATTACAGGTGTGTGTGAGTTTTACATTTAATATTACATTTTCTAAACTTTTCTACTTATTTCAGCACACTTTAACAAAAGACTTCATTCCTTCTATTTTTCATTTATTCACTCCCTCTATATGCAGAATTGTCATAATTTTCTCCTTTTAAGGGAAATTCTTAAAAGGAGATAATTCTCCTTACAAAAAAAAAGAAGAAAAGCTGTTCTTAAAACATTAAAGAATCCACCGTGCTAGTGTTGGTCACTAGCCACTTCCTGGTTAGCGGCTAATGCGGTGTTATGTGTTATGGATTCTTTAGCGTTTTCATGCATATGCAAAACCTGCGATCTGCCACTTAATATGTTCCAACTCTTTTTTTAAACTCTGTTCCTCACGTAAAATAGATTCCACCGAAAAATGTTTGTATGAATACGTGTACCTTTACACCCCTAGTAGTTAAGAATGATCTTGCTGTTTTGCAGGGTAACATTTTGTAATATTTTTGTTTTTGGGATTGTTTTTACAGAGCACAACAGCAAATGACTCTTCCCCAGATGATCAGCCTAAAAAGGTCAGTATACAGACGGCCTACAGACTCTGTGTTTAAATCTAATGTAAAAAAAAAAATAATAAAAAAAACGATGCCTGGAAAGCTTGAAATAAATGTTGCCAGCTGTTGCTGACACTAGTGACACTAATATAATGTGTATGGCTCCAAGCAGAAATCAGTGTGGACAGAGCATAAGTCAGTGGATGGCAAAACCTATTACTACAACACAGAGACCAAGCAGTCCACATGGGAGAAACCAGATGACCTCAAATCACCTGCAGAGGTAAAAACAGGGCAAATCCTAACTTTATTTATCTAGTGTTTTTGCCCTATTTTGTCCATCTGTTCAAAATGTAATCATTCTTTTAGTTTTATTGATCTTTACTGCTCAAAAGTTCACTGATGTTTATTAATGTTATTGCGGTGTAGCAAATGCTTTCTAAGTGCCCATGGAAGGAGTACAAGTCTGACACTGGAAAGCCTTATTACTACAACTCTCAGACTAAAGAGTCACGCTGGACAAAGCCTAAAGAACTCGAAGATTTAGAAGGTATGTCTTTCAAGTATATTCTCAAAATATTTAACAATAACTGATGGATGTGGGGTTTATAGTTTTTTTGCCTGAGAACTTAATCGGTACAAAGTATCCTCAGAATCCTCTCTTCTTTGACTATTGCATTGCAGAGAATCAGACATGTGACAGAAATAAAAAAAACAAAACCACACGTTATTTTTTGTTATTTTTATGTTTTATTATTGATTCATCAGATTTTCATTTAGATTTTTCACGTCACTAATTAATTCAATACATAGATTTAAAGAGTGACTTTCTCTACATTGTGTGCACAGAAAAAAATAAAAATATATAGCTGAGGATTGGTTGGTTGTGCCAGCATGACAATCTGTACAATGCTGCTTAATAAGCGTCACTTGTTGCATTGTCAAGCATTACTTATTTTTTTATTATTTGTGATTTGTAGTCATAAAAAGTGTTGTATGATCTAATATGAAACTGATCACTGTGGAATGAAATGGCTTGAAGAATAAATTTTCTTTCTAGCTACTGAAAATATGAGCTGGAATTATTGTATGAAGATGTATAAAGAGTCTCTTTTAAAAAGAACTTGTCTTTCTTTCTTTCAGCGATGATAAAGGCAGAGGAGAATGGGTATGAATATTAATATGACCTTAATTGATCATTGCATTTAAAGTAAAACGTTCAAATTCTTTGCTTTTAAGTAAATATTATTGTGTGTGTGTGTGTGTGTGTGTGTGTGTGTGTGTGTTAGGACCGTGGACGTTGTAGCTCCTGGCACCACTCCCACTCTCGCAGCTCACACGGAAACAGCGCTCACTGTGCCAACTGTTCCAGAGGCTGATGCTACCATAGCAACGAGTGTTGCAGAAGAACAGCCATCTCAAATGCCTGTGCAGGGGACTGAGGGAGGCAGTGAAGCAACAGTGGCATCACCCAAGGACACACCCACAACCGAGACCCAGCCCAGGTACACACACACACACACACACACACACACGCATGCATGCACAGTATTTCGATCCTACAGCTGTAAGCTACAATTTGCTAATGGCTTATTCTTGGCTCGCTTTTGCTCGTTGGCACCGTAAACTGATGTTACTGATAGCTATCCTTTCTAGCATGGCCTCAGCATGAACTTCTTTTTCCTCTCACATGAACAGTGTACAACGTTGAAACTCTATCATGTGTGAAAAGTTTCTCACCTAACCAAGGTTCAATGAAAGTGTGACTTTAACTTAGCTAAGTGGCTGATACAGAATATCCCCAGAACCTGGGTAGATGTTTTAAGTGACAAAAACCTGGAGTTTCTGTGAGGTCAGAAATTACTGACTGTTTAAGAATCTGTATATGCCCTTTGATCAAGTCACATAGTGATGTTGCACATCTCCCTTGTTGCTGTTTATTCTTTCATATTATTTTCTGGGAAATGGGTGCCCAATAGATTTTGAGTTTAGTAGATGACAAGAACTTGCTGTCACAGTGAAATAAAATCTCATAAAAGCCAGTATGAATGATTTGTAAAACTACAAACGAAACGATGCAAACTATAAATCACTAGAACTGCAGAAAGTACTCTTTCTTACAGTCGATTCTCACATCCACAGTTCACCAAACTAATAAAATGTTACACACTACAACAGTAAATCAGTTTTTATTAGTCCAACGATAAATCATTACACACATGCTGAAATGTTAACGTGAATTGTTTAGGTAAACAATTTGCCATTTGTATTTTAAAGAACTTAAAGGTTAAGATCTCTGTAGATTATAGATTTATAGATGAATCTTCTGTAGATGATCATCCTAAAAAGATTAAAGGTTTAGCGTAATGTTTTTATTAATGTTTTATCAGTGCTGCTGATATTTATTAATGAATTGTTCATTATATTACAATATGCAAAATAAGACCTCTGATATGAAAATATAATATTGACTAAATCTACTGTTATCAGTACAATCTTAACAATGATTATTCCTTCAGTAATGACACATCTAAAGAAGAAAGGCCGGAGCTGGTGAAGAAAGTGTACAAGTGGAACACCAAAGAGGAAGCAAAACAGGCCTTCAAAGAACTGCTCAAGGAGAAGGTAGAGCTCTTTGCTATTTGTGTACACCCCCCCTCTCTCTCTCTATCTCTATCTCTCTTTTTCTTTGATGCAAGAACCTGCAACTCTAGATCTCTGAAATGCCCGTTGGACCACTTTCTTGGACACACACTTTCTCACGTCATTCCTGTTACAGATATTGCACTCATTTGAGTGATGACCACCTGTATGTGCTTCTATATATAGTGTTTTAATTTGATGCACAAAGCTGTGTTCCTAGGCCCCTGCCAGCTATTCCTAAGGGTGCTCTAATTACCCCGACTGTATGATTAGGGGGTTGAGAGTTGAGGACCACACAATAGGATGCTCCAGTGAGCAGCACTTATAATGAAGGTGTATAAATGGAGGCCTGAATTTGTCTAGTTTCCTTTTTGAACCTGTCACTTCCTACTCACCATCCGCTTTGTCTCTGTCCCCTGCATTTTGTCTCCATCCTGTCTCTCATCTCATGAGGGATGGGGAAGTATTCGAAAAGGTGACTTATGTAAGGTCCTGGCATTTCTAAAAATTATGTTAGTGTCACACATGCCTACTGCACAATTAGGAGAACACATCACCTAGCCTCCTTACAGCCACAGAGGAGCTTCTGGCATTTCCATTATTTCTCTCTCACCCACTCACATACTCACACAGATATTTTTACAGAATTTTCTATTAACCAGTTCTCTGTTCACCAACTTTAAATTTGAAAATTGAGTATTTTGATCTGCCATGATTCTTTTATACTTATTTGGTATAAAACTTTGAGGACATTTTATACCAGCAGTTGTTTGTTTATTTTTTTTAAACCTTATGTTGTCAGTCAGTGTCATTTAATTTTGGCAGATCAGACATGATCCCAGACAAGAACAGCACAGTTTCAAGTTCTATAGCGTTTCTCACAATGGACATCATCTCAGAGTAGCTTTACGGAATGTAAGACTTAAAGTGAATGATGTGTGTTTATCCCTGATGAGCAGCCTAGGGTGACCATGGCAAGGAAAATCCCCCTTAGATGTTTTGAGGGCATGTTATAATGAGGCTGATATGCTGAATTTGTAAAGAACTGCTCTATGGGTTTTGTGTCCAGGGTGTGGCGTCGAATGCGTCCTGGGAGCAGGCCATGAAGATGATCATTAATGACCCTCGTTACAGGTACCTACAGACACTGAAACTACTAACTAAATTTAACCCTGAGACGAATAGATAGTTCATGCCTTGATAACACTGCCTTTATTGCTTTGTCTTCCATCATTAAGTGTGGTGTGTGTTTGTTGACAGTGCTCTGCCCAAGCTGAGTGAGAAGAAGCAAGCATTTAATGCCTACAAGGTTCAGACAGAGAAGGAGGAGAAAGAGGAGGCCAGGATAAAATACAAAGAATCCAAAGAGACATTTCAACGTTTCTTAGAGAACCACGAGAAAATGACTTCCACCACCAGATACAAGTAACAACTTTAGCGTAAATGTTTTAAACAGACCAAGGAGGGGAAAAATACAGAAGCCCATATACTGAATTAAAATCCAACCGGCCTAATAATATGTAGGTCCCGCTTGTGCCACCAGAGCAGCTCTGACCTGTTGAGGCACAGACTGTGAAAGACCTCTACAGCTGTTCTATGCCATCTGGCAACAAGATTTATTTATGCATTGGATTTGTTTGTCCAGCATTGAGAATTTGAATGTTCCTCAAACCATTTATGAAAAAACTGTTGTGGTGTGGCAGAGCGCATTATCCTGCTGATAAGTACAGCAGGATTATCCCAGAGATGCTACAATTCTTTGATTTTCATAACTATTCAAGAAAAGCAATTGTGAATTCAGGCCTATGTGCAAAAGACATACAGATCACCTTTGTCCACCACTAAGTGCATTTAAAGATTGGATACTCTACATTTAACAGTTTTTTAAAATGCTACACCATATCTTTATTCAGAAGCTCACCCATTAATATGTACAATTTTGAGTAATGACAGACTATGAATATATAATACAAGTAACTCATTAACGAGTTCAGTTCATGGTACACTACTTCCTCCTTTTGGCAAACAAATGCACTGCAGCAGTGTTCCTTGGGTGATGGTGTGTGTGTGTGTGTGTGTGTGTGTGTGTGTGTGTGTGTGTGTGTGTGTGTGTGTGTGTGTTAGGAAAGCAGAACAGATGTTTGGTGATCAGGAAGTGTGGAGCTGTGTTCCAGAGAGAGACAGACTGGAGATTTATGATGACGTTCTCTTCTACTTGGCCAAGAAAGAGAAGGTGTGATATATTTACTTGATTTGCTTAATTGTGACTTAGCCGTTATTAAACGTCTACATAATTAATGTCTCATATTTACTTGCATTTATCTAATTTATTTAAAATCACCATGTAGCATTTCATGCTATTTCACACCAATTTCGGGCCTGGCACTTGTAGTTGGGATTGTCCTTTGCAGATTGTTAAATCTGAACTCATTTCATGGAACTGAAGTAACTTTTATAAAAAATGATTAAGCCGTATACAGTATCGCATGGTATTATTACTTATGGTAAATTATTCCATAAATTACATTAACAACAATGAAGGATATTCTTGTATTCAGCATGTACAGATTGAAATCAGTAATTTCAAATACGTCCTTGTCTTGAAATAAGCAGAGAAATTATGCTAATTAAAAAAGACCACTAATACCACATCAGTCTGAAAGAACATATGTACATACATATTGGTTCAGACATAATTGGGTGATGATCTTAAGCCTATTTTCTCTCTGCTGTAGGAACAAGCCAAGCAACTAAGGAAGAGGAATTGGGAGGCACTGAAGAACATCTTGGATAACATGGCTAATGTGACTTACCGCACCACCTGGTCCGAGGCTCAGCAATACCTGCTGGATAATCCCACATTTGCTGAGGACGAAGAGCTACAGAGTATGAAATCACAGACACATATACCAAAGTAGAAGCCAATAATTTGAAAGGGTCCTTCAACACGGTTGTGGATCTCAAGTATATTTGAGCTGTTATGCTGAGTGAAACACGAGACCCTATCTAGAAATGTAGGTCAAGTTCAAATATAGCAGTATATTTAAGACACAAAAATAAAGCTAAATTGAATAAAACAGCTGAATGAAGTGCTGTAACCATATGAGCTTTTTGATGTAGAGTTCATTTTTATTACTACACCTAATGAACAGTAGCTTGTCTAAAGTAATTATTTGCAGCTTTTAGTTTCACTCCATTACTTGCATTGTGATACCCAATCTGTGTGATTAACAGTAAAATACTGACTTAATTGGTTTCTCAAGGGTCATTAGGTTCAACTCGTACAGAAGTGTCTCAGGTGGTGCTCGCTTCCGAATAGTGATATTATAGAGCCGTATGATCTTTGGTTTGATGCCTGGTATAAAAATAAAAGCTGGAGACCCACTGTCTCTGAAAGGCCAAACCGAGCTAATGAAGTATAAGCACTTCTGGGAAGAACACAGTGATGTAAAGCTGTTTGTGTCTGTGGCAGACATGGACAAGGAGGATGCACTGATCTGTTTCGAGGAGCACATCCGTGCACTGGAGAAGGAAGAAGACGAAGAGAAGCAGAAATCTTTGCTGAGAGAGAGACGTAGACAGCGCAAAAACAGGGAATCTTTTCAGGTGACTGACTCGCACCACACACTGGTCATGTATTTATCATTTCTCCAGTAACCTAAATGATTTTAAATGTCATCATTTTAATATACTTTTACAAAAATTGATATTACAAATGCCTGAATTGAGTTGTGATTTAATTTTCTTACATAAAGCAGTATGACTGCATTAACCGTCTGCTTTGTCATGTAGAAATTTCTGGATGAGTTGCATGACCACGGCCAGCTGCACTCTATGTCAGCATGGATGGAGATGTATCCAACCATCAGCTCAGATATCCGCTTTGCTAGCATGCTGGGACAACCAGGTGAGACATGGACACACATCCTGCTTTTCTCTGGCACTAACCAGTTCAGAACACACACACACACACGGAAGTACCACTATTGGTTTCTGATGGATCCTAAATAATTTACATCTGCCTAAAAAGCAACATGGGATTTTCGCTCCTTTTTTGATTTCCAATAAATACACAAACAAAAGTCTGTGTCTGGGAATAAATCCAATAGTAAGAAATTAAATGGTGCATGAATCACAAATGAAATGAATCCTTGCTTATGCACCCATTTTGTTTTGTCCTAATCTAGTTTTATATATATATATATATATGTGTGTGTGTGTGTTTGTATGTATATATGTATAAGTGTGTGTGGTAGCCAGCTAATTAACTTGTTCCCTATAATCTTTGATTATATAACTCTTATTTTGTTTACTTCTAAAGAGAAAGCGATCAGGATATTCAGATCTCACAACAGAACTAATGTTCAGTGTGCACTGAACTGATATTTTGTATATGGTTGATAGAGCATGTTCTCATGTCCATTCCTCAGGCTCTACACCTTTGGATTTGTTCAAGTTCTATGTGGAAGATCTCAAGGCTCGTTATCACGATGAAAAGAGAATCATAAAAGACATTTTAAAGGTGGGGCTTTATTATATGTATTATTTTGCATTACTGCATTTACAGGACTGTTCTTTCACAGTTACAGTTCTGTCGATCTAACAGGATAAGTAATAATCTGAATTTTGTAAACGCTTTGTGTCTGCAGGATAAAAGCTTTCTGGTGGAGATTAGCACCAGCTTTGAAGACTTTGGTTCGGTTATCAGCTCTGACAAGAGGGCCACCACTCTAGATGCCGGCAACATCAAACTAGCCTTCAACAGTGTAAGCATGTAAAACGGTGGTTAATGCTTTATATTATAGCAACTAAAGCAGTATGCAAACTTAACTTTCCCCAATTATTATGACCATCAGCGCTCCTGATGATCTTGAGTAGAAGTGTCTTCATAAATTGTAGCATTGTGAATGTCAAAACACATTTTTGGTCAAATGAATGCAGATTGGAATTGAAATGATTGTTTGCTGTGTTCACATTACAAAGAAAAATCAGTAAAAGAGAGGTCATCTGAAAGCTCATCAGCAGTTCGTTATTAAAGCATGGAGGTTAATGTAGCTTCTGTACTTCTGTGTGAAGCTTCTTGAGAAAGCAGAAGCACGAGAGCGGGAGAGAGAAAAAGAAGAGGCCAGAAAGATGAAAAGGAAAGAGGCTGCCTTCAAGAGTATGCTGAAGCAGGCCACACCCTCACTGGAGCCTGAAACTTCATGGGAAGGGGTATGGGCTGCAATTAGCTGAATTGATCCCCTTTTTTATTTATTTTATTTGTATTATTTTACTTTGAATGCTGCTCATATAATGAGTTTTGCTTTGTCTAAGGTACGAGAGAGATTTCTAAAGGAGCCAGCATTTGAAGACATCACTCTGGAGTCGGAGAGAAAGAGGATATTTAAAGATTTTATGCATGTACTAGAGGTAATGCTCAAATTCTCTTTTAATGTGTTTCAGTTTGCAGATAATCCAATCACCTGGGTTTCATCATCTCATCAAGGTTTAGAAAATGCAAATGAGCCCCACAACTACTGCCGTTTAAATATTTAGTGTTTGAGTTTTCTCTCGTTTTTCTCTTTCGTCTCTATTTGTGCAGCACGAGTGTCAGCACCATCATTCCAAAACCAAGAAACACTCAAAGAAATCCAAGAAGCATCACAGAAAACGATCACGTTCTCGCTCGGTAACCAAACCACAATCTTTCCTCTCGGAAGCAGAAACCCCACACATTCAGCACATACCTAACCAGCCTCGTCACTTTTGCAGGGTTCTGAATCTGAGGACGATGAGTATCACTCGAAAAAGAAGAAGCGCTCTACATCGAAATCTCCGTCAGAGCACTCTTCCTCAGGGGAATCAGGTCGGCATGTCCTTTATTAAACTTTCCCGCTTAGCATTAATCAATAACATCACTGCACAACACACCACATTGAAAACTCCAGCTCCGAAGTTAATCCACTCTCTAACGATAAGACCTTTTAACAACTGGTATTGATGTTCACAGAGAGGAGCTACAAAAAATCCAAGAAACACAAGAAGAAGGGAAAGAAGAGAAGACACAAGTCTGTAAGTTCTGCAGAGATCCAGTGCATTAAAATCTCCTCAGATTCTCTGTTTCTCAATAATCGAATCAATTTATCATGTTTTCTTACTTTGAAAACAGACTTATATACATATTTATTTTACTCTTGTGTATACTAGCTTATATTTTACGACATTTTGTATTATTATTTTGAGGCGTTTTCAAATAGGTTATTATTGCAAGATGGGTTTTTTTGTTATCCTCTAGATTTGAAGATATAAAGTTACAGTAGCTGCTATCTGTAAGCTATCAGTTACTCATAAACTAAAGTTATTGTCTAATAATTTGCCCCTTTTTGATCTCCCTATCCTGCTCTCCATGCAGGCTTCCCCAGAGTCTGATGTAGAAAAGGATAGAAAGGGACGAGACAAAGAAAAGGATAAAGAGAATGATAAGTCCAGAGGGAAAAACCGCAGTGAATCCAAACAGAAATCTCCCAAGAGGAAAGCGCCTAGAGAGGAGGTGAGACTTCATTTCAGCGACTTTCACGAGAGATGTTTGGGCTTCCAATTTTCTCGGCCACAAAAATCTAGAATAGCTGACCCGCTGCTCTGTTTCTCTCTCTTTCTCTCTCAGGGAGGGTGGGACACGTCAGGCAGTGAACTGAGTGAAGGAGAGCTGGAGAAGAGGAGGAGAACTCTCTTGGAGCAGTTAGATGCACCTTAGATGTCCTATACCTGTGTCCATCCACTTTACCCTGTAAAAGCTGCATTCCTCATAAACGTTTGTATGATGACTCAAACAGTACATTTATGCCGTGCATGGACAACGATTCTTTCCCTTTAGGAGGCTTAGGAGGAAGCGCTCACTGATCAGAAATAACCTCCATGTTTCTCTGTAGTTTCTCAGGAGAACTCGGTCAGGGTGCAAAACTGAGTGAGTGCACAAAGTGGTCTTTTCTGGCGACCTGTTTTCCTTATACCGTTTTGTTCTCCTTATCTCCATTGCCACAATTGTTTTTAGGTAGCTGTACATTTATTTTGTAATTGCCAATTGTTTGTCTTAAAATTATTGTTTACAGGTGAAATAAATGCTTGGAACTTTTCCAAAAAAAAAAAAAAAATCAATTAGAATCAAGATGTTTACCGGACAATGGTAATTGTTTAAAGAACTATTTTCAAAAGTATTTTAAACACAAAATACTCACACAATAAACGGTATTATACCACACTGGTGTTCAAGTCTCGGAACTAATTGCTCAGAAGGATTTGATTAATATTGTTGCAGCTCTGAAAGCTTTAAATCACAGGGTTATAATGATGCACATGCACCTGCAATAACAGCTAATTCACAGGGATCGCTGTCATGTTCTTCAAAAAAGTTTCATTAATAGACAAACGTATCATTTGCCGTATTTTTCGGACTATAAGCCGCTACTTTTTTCCCACGTTTTGAACCCCGCGGCTTAAACAACGAAGCGGCTAATTTGTGGATTTTTCCTGGGTTTTTCCCGGTTTCACAAACTTCAAGCCAAAAAACTGAACCCCATAACATTAGACCAATTAAATTTCCGAACGGAAACAAAAAAACGCACCTCACCTGTGTTCTGAGCTGCACGGCAATTTTTAAACGCACGGCGATGCCAAAAGATAAACTCTCAAGAGAAATGGAAGTGAAAGGAAGGAGGAAGACAGTGAACAATGACTTTCTTGGCCGGCTACTATTTAGATCCAAGCCGTTGTAACACGTTGAGTCTGAGTGAAGGGAGAGCTCACTAACTCCAGAACAGAAATCATATAAGCACAGACAGGTTTTCAAAACTCGTGCTTTTTTTATTTTTCTTGGCAACAGCGTTAAGGGTTAGTCAAAGAAACTTAGAAATAAGCATCAGAAAATAATAAGGACATATTCCTCGGTCTTGCACACATGCAGTAATACCGGAAAAATGCGGCGGCAGGCTGTTCCCAAAATGCCGCTCTGCTCTTAAAGGAGCCACAACATATTTCACCCGTTACACCGTGTAACAGACACTGTCTTTCATTATAGCCTGTGTAAAATTCATTAGTTTCAGTGTAGACATTATAGACAGGTGCGGCTTATTTATGTTTAAAATAAAAATCTTTGACAAATTCAGTGGGTGCGGCTTATATATGGATTATATATGGCGCTTTATAGTCCGGAAATTACGGTAAGTAGTGTTTTATCTGTATGGGGACTTTTCTGGAAGGCGACTGTAGTCTGAGTTTGAAAACCATTAGGAAGTTTTCCAACATTAAACATCTGTAAACATTTTCAATATGCAAGTCATTATTGTAGGAACGTTGCTTTGGTATTGTTTCCAACAACCTTAAATAAGAACCACCCCGAGCAAGAATTTCACCTCACACTTGTTCCTAATGTTTGCTGACGTACTTATAAACAATCCATTTTCTAAAATGTAGACATGGCTGAGGTTTACAAACTGCACATGGTTCTTTCAGTGTCCTGCCAAGTGCTGAGCATTTTCCTCCTGAGTCTGAGCTGATCAGCTGTTGTCAGTAAGTGCACTCCTGACACACAGAAGACTTACCAAAAGTTATAACGTGTTGATTACGTTATGTTGATGGCTCTGGTATCTTTAAATACAAAAACTACTTCTACAGCTGCTTCTGTTCAGTTGTACATTGTTCGGTCACACCTCCAGCTTCAGAGGCTTTTCTTTATTATTTACATCACTGTACATTAATCCTGAAAACCTCCAAACTACGAAAGCACATGGAATTATGTAGGCAACAAACAAAAAGTACAACAACCCAGAATACGTTCATTTTAGATCGTTCAAAGAGCCGCATTTAGCTTTAATGACAGCTTGGCAAACTCGATGCATCACAATCGTATGGTAGTCACCGGGAATGGTTTTCACTTCTCATGTGCACCTTTTTGAGTTCATTTGTGACATTTCTTGTGCTTTAGAGCATCAGTTGGCATTTATATTTTTGGCCAAATACTATAAATGTAAATGTTTTTGACTTTTGCAGAGGAAAGAGTGAGTACAGAATCAATAGCTCTGCACTCCAATAGCAATAGTCACCACTGACTTGCTCATTATGGTTAAACGTAAAATTATAATGAACACTTATAAGCACTAAACGTCTACATTCTTTTACACAGCTTTATAACCTCGATCTCTATAAAGCTGCTTTTGAGAGAAAGTCCATTGGTAAAAGCGCAATAGACACAACGAATAGAATAGTTTGGTTAATGCTACTGGAACTACTATACAAATCAATATGGCATGTAACACTCGGATCAGTAAAAAGAAAAGACCATTTCTTTAAGAAATGAAGTTCAGTCAAGCCGAAAAATCTCAGGAACTTTAAAAGTATTCCAAAGTGCAGTCGCCAAAACCATCAAACACAGGAATGAAACAGGCTCTCATGAGACCCGTCCCAGGAAAGGAAGACCAGGAGCTACCTCTGCTGCAGAGGATCATTTTATTAGAATTACCAGCCTCAGAAACAACCAGTTTACATAAATGCTTCTCAGAATTTAAGTGGCAGACATATTTCAACATCTGCTATTCAGACCTTCATCTTCGAATTGTGGTAAAGAAGCCATTACTTTGGAAGAACAACAAGCAGAAGAGATTTGTTCAGGCTGAGAAATGCAAAAAAAGGACATTAGATCAGTGGAAAAATGTGCTTTTGTCTAATGAGTCGAAATTTAAGATTTTTTTTTATCCACCTGCTGTGTCTTTGTTAGACGTAGTGAACGTGGTGAACAGGCTGTATGTGTGGTTCCCACTGAAGCATGAAGCAGAAGGTGTGATGGTAAGGAGACATTTAACCATCAAAGCAACCAGATCAGTTTGCAGCGACACGCCATCCCATCTGGTTTGCACTTAGTGGGACCATCATTTGTTTTCCAACAGAACAATAACCTCAAACACACCTCTACTTTATGTAAGAGATAATCGTTCAAAAAGGAGAGGGATAGAGGGGCTGCATCTGATGACCTGAACAACACAAACGCCCAATCTAAATCCATTTGGGATGAGTTGGACCGGAGCGTGAAGAAAAAGCAGCCAACAAGCACTGAACACCTCTGGGAACTCCCTAAGACTGTTGGTGAACCATTTCAGGTGAACTCCCTCATGAGGGTGACTGAGAGAATGCTGAGTTTGCAAAACTTTTACTAAAGCAAAAGAAGGATCTTTAGAAGAATCGAAAATTAGAAAAACATAATTTGGGTTATTTAAACACAGTTTTGTTTACTTCCTAATACTATACATGTTCTTTCATAGTTGTCTTCAGTATTTATGCACAATAATAAAAAGAAAGAAAAAACACAGAAGGAAAACATGTATCTACTTTTAACAGAATCTGTACCACTGTTTTTGAAACGGGGAAGAAAATGATCTCTGTGTCAGTTTAATTCTTCTCTTAAGTTTTTTTTTCCTCAGGCAATTACCGTCTTTGTTTATTCCTGTTTGCAATATTTTCTGACGTTTTTTTTTTTTTTTTATCATTCAGTTTCCCAAAATGTAAAGAAATTATTGGGCTAATTAAAACCCTGACCTTCTTAAACACTGGTTAAAGATATCTCATCCTACACGGAGCACAAAACCCCTGAAGAGAAACTGCATCAGCCACCAGCACAGTACAGTAACAGCTACAAACCGCTGAACCTGTGTTTGGAACTGTATTAAACAGTAGAATATGTTCTATAATAATAATGTATGACAGTAGGTGAATTGTGAGTGAGTACTCATCTAATTACCAAATTCTTCAGAATAGAGGTTCACACTGCTTGAACTATCAGGGCTGTTATTACCCTCATCTCTGGGTCTGTTCTTGTGGCACTAGTCATCTGCACCACCACCTGCCTACACACATTTAAGATCATTAGCACAGTCAGCAATATCTAAATGCTCAGGATCACAAATATTTGCTACTATTTGCCCTAAAAGCCAGTATAAGGACTACTGTAATGATTCTATTTTAAGCTCCTATCAGATACCTGTCCTGTCCTATTTTTACATATCTGTTAATAACCACTCAATAAAAAATCTGTCTTTTTAGACACTTGTTTGTTCATTCTGTGTCCTTCTAAACCACAATTATTTACCTTAATTTATTTGATGCTCAGAATGAGAGTTAATTAACATTAAGTCTCCTATTTGATATGGTTTTATCCCTTGTGTTGCTGCACAAAGTGGTGGTCAGTTAAACTGTCATGAGCCGCACACCTCGAGTTAGTTCGCGTCACTTAAACTGCATGATGTTCATGCAAAGCAAAAGTCCTCCAGCATTTCCCACAGTCCCTCCTTCAGCTGTTCAGAATAAATGAGCTGTAATGCAGCGGTTATAGTTTTGGAAATAGTTTATTCAATCATTGACATTGAAAAACTTCGTCTCCCAAACATTGTGTTATTAAAATCAAACTGCGCTATAACGATACAACGCTCTGATTAAAGGACAAGAAGAGATGCCAGTTTAATCCAGTTTTACAGAAGGAATGGTATGTAGTAATGTCATGAGACGGCAGCAGAGTGAGAGAGAGAGAGAAAGAGAGAGAGAGAGAGTGTGTGTGAGAGAGAGAGAGAGAGAGTGAGTGAGTGAGAGAGAGAGAGAGAGAGAGAGAGATCAGTATTACTGGTGTTATACAGATTATTTTATGCTTTAATACTGCCTGGCACGTGTAAAATTGAAGCCTCTGCTACGCACTTAAAGACACAACAAAGTCATGTTTTTGTTTAATTAAATATACAAAAAAAAACTATAAGTTAAAATAACATTCAAATGGAGTAACAGGATAAAATCAATATGTACAAGATTAACCTCATGCTAATGAAGGTTATGGTGTTTTTTTTTTTTGTTTTTTTTTTAAATGCAACCTTTTGTAGCAAAATATCTTTACAATTAAAAAGCATTTCTGTTCTTATTTTTCTCACAGAGTTAGAAGCTGAAAAAAGAAGTGGTTTGCATAAAGCCACCTGGAGAAACACCGGCTTAAGTGGTTGAATAATCGAGTTGAAATGTGTAAGTGGAGACATGGCATGAGCGCCTCTGCATTATTTATCAGCACTTTTTAAAGAATGTTCACTAAAGTCGAAGCAGGTGCTCGTGTGCTGTTCTTTTTTTTTCTTCTTCTTTGGCTTGTACAGTAATTGAAATAAACAGGTGTAAATATTGGATCCAGTTGATCTGCTACAGCTTTTGTATCTTCCTACTGAAGGTGAGCTGCTCAGGAACAGATGTGTGGCTCTCGGCACAGCTGTATTACTCGCTTTACTGTCATATTGCTCAGAGTCCATCAATTGCAGGGCATGAAAAGGTATTTCTGAGCTGTAATTCTGAGCCGAGTGGATTTTGATCTGCTAACACTGATGTTTACGTTATATACATTTCACATTAAACTGGAACCATCTACTTTACACAACCTTTCACCGTTTCCATTAATACTTCTCCATAAACCCTCTAGCATTTTTCTTTTTTTAAACTAAGATCGGTTTTTATAAAACCTGCCATGCCCACATTCAAAAATGCTACATAGACTTTCCATTTCTTTTTGATTTGCTATAAGCTCAACATGCCTGTAATCTTTAGGGACACACCCAGCCCTTGTCCAAACATAGGACAAAAACGTGTTTTTGGACAACATTGTGCAGTAAAAGCGATGTGCTAATTACCAGTGGAATGTATGAGTTCATCAGGGATATTCATACTAGTGTATTTCTATGTTTATATCCAGTTTTACAAGGTGGTAAATGAGCAAATGGTCCTATTGCTTAATAAAAAATATATGATACATAATAAAAGTAAACAAAAATACAACATCGCACGCATGTTAAATTCAGGCACTTGGTCAAAAAGTAGCTTCAGCTTTTGGCCTTTAATATGAACGTCTCCATTCCTTTCAATCCTTCATCAGTCCTTGTCACACAGAGAGGCTGGGAAAAAAAAACCCTCTCATTCGCTCCCACCTCAACCAATCGCATCCGCTTTGCCTTCGTTACATCACCAGCTCTGAGTTGTTGATTGGCCGTAAGCTCTGATCATCAAAACGTCTCCGGACACTCCTCCTCACCGCATCAGCGCGCCTGTAAGGCTGGTTTCTTAGATCTGATGGAGAAAAAGATGTGTCGGTCATCATGTCTGGATATTCTTATAAATGCTGGGTGTGCTGGCAATCAGACAAAGCAGCTTGAGTTTAACAGAAAATCACTTCAAATTCTTTTTAAAGATCAATTAAGAACTGGGAGTGTCCTCTCACTAAAAGTCCTCTCTCTGTAATAAAAACACTGCTGATCACACTCTGTCCCTTAGCGCTTATTAACAGACTACACAAGGTGTAGACTCTATTCATATGAACATTAAAAGGTACTAGCAGGGCTGTTCACTGTATTTACTTTAATCTTGATTAGCCCTGAAATGTTTTAAACCTATCAACAGGATGAAATGATGGGAAAGAGAACACTGTAATCAGAACAGAGTGGTTGAGGTTAGGTAAAATAATGGGATAAATAGAAAGAGATGCTTGCCAGGTTGGAGTACCATCCATCACCACTGGGGTGCTAGTGGACGAGTTCCTTACCCTCGAGTGCACATTTGGAAATTTAGTAATATTATTCTTCTTTAAGGCTGAGAGAAGAAGGAGACAAAAACTGAGGTTAAAATAAAGAAGGGGTGACCGAAGAAAGAAAGGTCGCCAAGCACACCGAGTCAAGCTGCCCAGGGGTAAGAGAGCAGAGGGTAAAGTTGCAAGACAGTCTTTAGCTGTGTGAAGAAGCACTCTGTGCCTATAGAAAGAGCGCAAGCCGTCATGGAGCATGAATTAGCAGAATTACTTTAACTGTCAACACTCAAACTGCTTTGCACGTTGACCTCCAGCAACACGCCATTGAGCAAATACCAAAATACGCATGAAAAGCCCTCTGATAAAGAAACATAAATAAATGCATGGTAGGGTTATTTGAGGTGCGTATCTGTATTTAAGATACAAAAAATGACCATGCAAACATAAAAAAAAAACATTCAAAGAAAAGCAAACCACAGAGCAGTTAAGAGGCAAAGCATGAGAAGAATACAAATAAAAATATTCGTTTCATGCAGCAGGCAATGAACATGACACAGAAGGAGCTAGCTGGAACAGGAAATTACACAAGCACTTCCTGTTAGTCCAAGCTCAACTAGAATGTAAAGAAAAATGAGATGAAGCAAGTCAGTATCATGCAAACAATGCAAACACAACAACAATGATATAATACACACATTATGATGAACTGATGAAACAACTCAAGCAAGTCATAAAGCCACAGAAGAAGCCAAAATGCCTGGAGATGCATATCAACTTTTTTTTTTTTTTTTTTTAACATATGTATTTAATTTATTTTTTTATAATAACTAGATTTGATTGCCTATAAAGCGGCCCATAGATGATAGCTGACAGCAGAGGGCGCTCTAAGCACAGCACTTTAACACACAAAAACTGAATCGAACCTTCTACTTGGAGTGCAAATGTCAAGGCTGAACGTGACATTCCAATCTTTTAAATCTTAAGCACAATATCAAGTTCTCCGGCATTATTGACTTATCGTGCCATTTGCTTTGCTCGGATTGGAGATGATGGTTTTGCCACAATGATGAATATGAATTTGTAATGAAACACTCCATGCAGAGGAAGTTGTGATGGGATCACTCTCACCCCCCCAAAACCACCCGCCTTCATGCAGGGTATTGGAGTGAAGAAAATGATGGACATAGTGATTACAGAAACACCCAGAAGACATAACACACACACACACACACACACATATATAACCTTGGACCATATCCAAAAGAGTGAGGGAGTGAGAGTGAGTGAGTGAGTGAACCCAAATGGAGAACAAAAACCTGACCTCCCACCTGGAATGTAAAACGTGTGAGGTGTGAAAAGAGCACACAGTGGATTAAAAAGAGAAAGAGAAAAAAGCATGCTATTTCTAGCAACCTTTAAGAGAGAGAGAGAGTGTAAACTTTAACAATGGAGTTCCTCATTGAAGAAGCGTGAACCCCGTTTGGCCGTGCGCGCCGTAAACGGGACGGTCTTCAGCACTGCGTTCGGACAAAACAGTCACACGCACGCACACACAATGATGCGCACACACACACACACACACACACACACACACACACACACACACACACACACAACAGAAACAGTTAACCAGCCAGCACAGCAGCTAGGATGTTAGCACAGCTACTGCATGTTCAGCAGCACGGCACAAATAACAATCTCATGGGTTAATAACAGGTTCTACTCTCAGCTAATTCGAAAATAAAATAAGAATGATATGAAAGATCTAATTGGACAGCATGAGAGCCAACATTCCACTTTGATTCATTAAATACACAAGCTTGTCAGGTCAAGCCCTGCTCCGCTATTGAGGAATGTTTCTAAGTGAAAGAGATCAATGACGGGGAAACCACCTAAAGTGACCTTCTACACATCTGATTCTTTTTTTTTTTTTTCCTTTTATTAAATCTTTATCTGATCGGATTAGTTATCCAGCTATTGTGCAACAGGGCAGTGACACTAAGAGCTATAGCTCAGTTATTAAATGTTAGTGCTTTAAGGTTGCCATGTTAAGTTTGAACACTATTACAAAGCAAATCTTCAGCATGCACGCTTAACTAGAGCACTGCAGCCAATCCCAGCTCAGGCCAGAAGATAAGGAGTATGTGTACATGTTAAGGGGTTTGAGGAGTACTGATGTTAATCCTGTGAATGTGCGTGTATATGTGTGTGTGTGTGTGTGTGTGTGTGTGTGTGTGTGTGTGTGTGTGTGTGAGTGAATGTATGTAGAGAAAGCTGTGTGTGTTACCAGTGATAATATCCTCAATGGTCCCGTCCTTTCCCTCGTAAACATGCCGACTGTCCTTCACTTGCTTCTTCCTCAACTCAGCTATCAGCTCCTGCTGCTGACGTTTATTCTTATGAGAGGGAGACTGAAGATCAGAAGAAGAAAAGTGAATTGCAATGCGTTACAGTACATGACCCATTTTATACTTAATATATATTTATATATACTTGCCAGGAATGTGCATTCAATTTTATTACACATTACACATTTTTTATGATCTTTTGGCACAATGGCACCAACATGGCTCTCCATTGTTTGAAAGGACAAAAAAGAATGCTAACTGTGTCTGCTCTTAGTTTTACTACAAAAAATTTCTTGTAGCTTGTGCACATGATTACATTTCTTTTATCAGGGAATCTTTTTCTTTTGTTGACTAAATGATTACTTACTGAGAAGCTTGCTGTTCTTTTTCTTCCACAAACCCAAAACAGTTCTGTTTTTGACAAATAACTGCGCAAATATTGTCCACTTGTCCCTACTTCTGAAATTTTATGGTCTGTACGTGTAGTGTATTTTGGATTTATTCTCAAATTTGGAGCTCCAGGTTTGAACTATATAAAAGCAATCTAAAAAGAAATGTAGCATAAAAGCAGCAACTTGGGTCCCACATGTAAAAAAAAAAAAAAAAATAAAAAAATATATATATATATATATATATATATATATATATATATATATATATATATATATATATATAAATGTCAACCAAGATTTGAATTCTAACATGTCTTTGATTTTATTGACAGGAGTATATAAATACAGCATTAGTAAATACACCCCGCACATTCTACCTTCTGATCTTCCTGCTCCATGGCCTCCTGCTCCAGCAGCTTTTCCATCAACATCTGCTCCTGCCTTTTCCTCTGCTCATTTTCCTCCTCCGCTTGCTAACAGAGGGGAAAAAAAACAAGCAGTGAGTCTTGCGCACAAATTCTATCTTACGTAACACGTTAAATGGCTGTTCTGAAAGTCGTTTGGAAGGGGTCTGACATTTACCCTGTATGCTTTCACAAAGCGCACAAACACAGGGAAGAACACTGATGGAGGCATGGTTTTGGAACTCTCCCCAAAAAACTTTACTACCTCATCAAAAGCATCCTGAAAGAGAACAACAGTGTCACAACAGGTCTAAGTGACTATAATTATGTTACAAAAACAAACAAAAATAAATAAATCCTATGACTAGATAATAAATAATAAACCTGTGCAATCTTGGCATCATCCTGTAATTTCTTCAGCTTGTTTTCATTAAGATGTATGAAGTCTTTGAGAAGCGTGTTGTGGCCATGCATGCTGTACTCTCTCCTAGTTAGATCCATTCCTCTCTGAAGCTCCTTCACATCCATCAGCACATTCTCTAAAGATACTACAACACAAACGGTACAAACGCAAAAAAATGTTCAAATAAAATAAAAAAATATTCGACAATATTATCGAACGTATTAGAAAGACGCAACATTAGATGTGTCACATGAAACTTTCTCTTTTGTATATACTGTACCTGCTGCTGCTTTTTCCACATAATGGATCTCGTTATAGAAGAGTGCCACCTGCTGGTATTTCTCCCTCACTACATTTGCAATGTAATGCAACAGTGTTACCTTCCTGTCTGTTGATTTGGTATCTATTAACTGAAAACACAAAAGCATGTTAATGTATTGAAAATGACATTAAGGCCAGAAAGCGCAGTGTAATGAAGTCTTACCAAGTCTAAACTTTGAAGTTTGAAACCATACACTGCCCCTCTTTTACTGCTGTTCATGTAGTTTCCAAGAGCTAATATAATCTACAAGTGAGGAAAAACAGGAATGTTCGAGCAAGAGTGTACAACCAGAAAAATGAAAGTTTCCTCTGGAAAAAAATAACTCACTAACCTCTAGAATTTTCTTAAGTTTCTGTGAAGACTTGATGGACACAGAGGCTGCGATAATGGCATGCATTTGCTGTTGAATTAAAAAAAAAAATACATCAAACACTCTTCTAACAAAGAACGCACAGCCAAAAGACAGTGAAATGAAAAAATGACTGAGAAACGCATTGTTACAGAATTATAAATTATTCAGATACTGATACTGACTGACAGAAATAGAAAGGAGTCATACAGTAAATACAGCCATAAAATATATAACACTAGATATTTATATCAAGGTAACAGGTGACGCGTGTTTTATACTAACTGGCGTAAGCATCTGCACACTTTCATTAAAGTTCCCCACAAATGCCATAATAGTCATCTTCTGCATGAGGCGCTCGATTTTGCTGAACTGCATCATGAATCGGTCCTCATCTGTAAGGTTTTCCAGTGGTTTTCTCTCTTTCTCGTACTGCCGGAACATTTTAACCTCGGCCTCTGTCGGGATAAAACGCAGCAGGCACTCCACAAAGTCCACCGGCAACATCCGCAGGTCAAACCTGAGAGAGGAAAGCAGAGAGCTCTTTAATGCATGTTTACCAGGCTGCTCCTTTAAATCAAAGTGTAGCTGCAGGTATGAAAACTCTCCACACGCAGGAAGAATAATAGCGCACAGTTCTAAGCAGAAGGATGAGAGGATAATTGTGATGCTTCTTGGCACACAGAAAACAGCAATATGAGAATGCAAGCTCTAGTTTTGGAGAATTTGTAAAATGTACTAGATACAAACTCAGTTCTTTTAGAGCAAACAAAACGTAGGAAAAAGTATGACTGTTTTCTTTAAAACAGGGTTTCTGCAGGTTTCAAGAAGTCAAATTTATGACTTTTTAAGAACTTTCAAAACTATTAAGAATAAAATATAAGACCTTTATCACCACATCAAACAACATACAAATTCATTTTTAAGCCAAATTTAGGTAAACTTGCACTTCCCCATAGGTGAAAAATAAAATCGGTTTGACGTCTGTGCTACAATCCAAGAGAGACTCCTGCCAATAATTATCTTTACACTAGAGAAAGTAAGAACTACACCAAGAAAACAAAACAAAGCAACAAAAAACAACATTCTAAACAAGTAGTGATACATGGACATATGAAAATTAAGACCTGTTTCAAATTATGTAAGACCTAAAACAGCGAATGTAAGACTTTTTAAATCATAATATTTTTTAGTTTAAGATTTAAGACTTCTTTAGGCTTGTTAAGACCCCAAGAAAAGCCTGTAAAAAAAAAGTAATATTTCCACATGAATATTACTTACATCTGAATTGATTTGCAGATTTCCTCCGGCATCTTGCCCACTTTTCGGAGTGTGATGGCCAGATTTTTGGCTCTGTTAGAATCAAGCAGTGAAACTTTGTTAGGGACCTTCTGAATGGTCTTCTGCTTGTTAGAAGTGACATCAATTGCAGGCCCTTGAGCTCTTGTCTTGAAGATCTCCTCAAACTCATCTACATTCAGATCCTAAAAGAAACAAAAGGAGCAGAACATTGTAATTCCTTATAGGTTCGATTTGTATATTATAAATGTCAGTGCAGAACCATTTAATCGAAATTGGAAAACAAAGGTGTGCACATAACATATTCTAACTGTAGCATTATTTAGTGGAGTGTGAGATCTTTTACCTCCAGTATTCTCTCATCATCAATCTCATTGAAGACGGTGCCATTGATTTGGTTGGGTTTCAATGCCACCCAGTTAAACACTGGCAGTCTGAATTTCGTTTTAATTGGCTTCTTAATCTTCACAGCTGCACGACATCACAAAAAGCATACATATCTTATACAGAATACAGCCACAAAACAGGTACTACATAAATAATGTCATTAGAGTGAGTGCTGAATTAAAAGTGGTGACACACACACAGGGTCATTGCAGGGAAACGAAAGATATAAAAAGGATAAGTGTATCATAAGGACACTGAAGTTCCATGGCAACAATAAGAAACTCTTTGTATAGAGCTGCATTCAGTCATAGTGAGGTGACAGTGAGTGAATAAGAGTGACTCATGTTCTCGCCACTAACTCTTGGTAAAGCTTCTATTATTTGACTGAGAAGCCTTATTGAGGGGAGAATTCAGCAATGTTGAAACTATGTGCTATAGTACGGACAATTGAAGTCAATGTAACAGATGAGTAGCAACTAGCACAAACTAGTACAAACTAGCACAAACTAGTACAAACTAGCACAAACTAGCACAAACTAGCAAACTAGTAGAAACTAGCACAAACTAGCACAAACTAGTAGCAACTAGCACAAATTAGCACAAACTAGTACAAACTAGCACAAACTAGCACAAACTAGTAGAAACTAGTAGAAAACATCTCAGGAAGCTAAAATTAATTTCCAAAAGGTTTTCTCTCAGTGATAATGGTGAAGAACTCTGGTAGATTTTGTACGGCTGACTTCTAACAGAGATGTTCAAGTGGCACTGAAATCCACTGAAAGACACTCCCTAATTTTAATCCTCATCAAACCATGCAGTAGGGCACCATGCCCTGTGGATAAAGGATTATCATAATGGAAAACACCATAGCTATCAGGACAGACATGTTTTTTTCACATGGTAACAGAAATCATTCATCTACCAGACCCTCTCAGATCTGTACTGTTCACTTGGTGTGCACCAGACCTGCACTAACCCACTTGCTTGGAATAGATTCAAGGTGGGATGATTTATCTGAAACTAGCACGTTTCTTTTTTCTTTTTTTCCCGCAAGAAAATGTTTGTAGTTTTGTAACACTAAATCCTCAAATGACCAGTTAACAGTTTTTTCCCAGTTTTTTTGTCACTGGCCTGTGATTGTAGTCTCATGCTCATAAGGGGGAGAGATGCCCACATGTTTGTATGGATGGATAGAGTAGAAAAAGTAATCAGCCCACTTCCTGTACATTATCTGCAGGTATATCAGTTGTGCATCAGCTGCAATCTTATATTTGCACAACAGTTCACATGTAGTAGCATGCCGGTATATTCTACCATGCAGCACACAGCACACACTTTAAACAAACACACGGAGTCGTATCTTCATTTACATGAATGCCATTTGCCAGATGCCCCTTGTTTAGAGTGACTTACAATTATCTCAATTATACAACTGAGCAGCTGAAGGTTAAAGGCCTTGCTCAGGGTCCCAGCAGCTTGGTGGTGTTGGAATTTGAACTCATGACCTTCCGATCAAAAATCCATTGTCTAAACCACTGAGCTACCACTTCCTTCTTTGCTGTTAAAAGTAAAAATAAATGAAAAAAATTAAAAAACGTTTTCTAGCTTGGGATGCACAATTCTCCATCAAAATCTGACAGTGTAATGAAGAGAGTGCAGATCCCTAAATTTCCAACTGCAATGGACGAGTTAGAAAGAAAAGCAGCAGGTCTAATGCAATATGTGGTTTCAAACTTTGGCGTTTGCATACTGTGATTTACTGAGGTCTAGAAAACGTTCCATTTTTGAACAGTGATTAGACTGAAGGGAAAGTCTTCAGCAAAGCATCTTATTTTATGCCTGGTTTCAAGTGGAACAGTTTGACATAAGCTGCCTTGGAGCACCAAAAACTAACAGGAACTATGTGGACTTTTGGGACTACAAATGCCATCTAAACTAATTTTACATATAAGGATGAATTAGAAAGAGCACAACACAGAAAACCTACAGAACAGCTTTATGGGTCCCTCTATGTTGGCAAAAAGATAGAAAAGAAACAAAAAGCGAGAGTTTAGTAAGAACAATGGAAAAAAACGACCATCAAGATATGTATACTGTCCCTCATTTGACCATAATCATAAGGTTGTAAAATGTTGAACAAGTTTAGTTCATCTTTGCTCCATAAAATAAAAAATGAAAAGTTCACAAAGAATGAAAAGTTTTATGACAGGACCAGCAGTACAGTCTCACTTGTTACACTACACAGCAAGAGCTCAGCATTTAAGAGCTGACCCATTAAACCTACATGTGCTACTCAGTGTAACAATGCATTACATTGCAATTTACATTGTAGAGACAGATCTTATCAGACAGGGAAATGATTTCAGGTAGATCAAGTATGAAAATTAGCAAATTGCATAATAGGAAATAAGGTGCTTTCATAAATTCCTTTTAGTGATCCTTTAATCCTTTCAAAGGTTAAAAAAGATTACTGTTACAAAATAGTCTGAGAATTCACACGTCATTATTGATGCTTATAAAATCTTTGTTCTAGACTGGGAATGCTGGCATTTTCCTCATAGGTCTCTATATGTGAGTCAGTTATGTCTGACCAAACAGCCGAACTGGGAAATAAAACTTGCTGAGGAGGAGTGAATAAACACCCACAGCTTTAGTGATTTTTATCGTGCTCTGCTGAGAAGAGCAGCAAAGCCCAACTTACGTACAATACCTTAGTGTCAGATAAAATCCTGATAGTGAAGCATCTTATAAAACACATACAGTCAGACCAACACCGATTGGCTGATAAAATCCAAAGTTATAATATTATGGTTACCCAGGAGCAGTGACATCAGTGTAAATAATTCTAACAATGCACCTATTATGTCTCTTCTAGTAAGGCACCAATAGATGACTTACTGTCAAATGAACCCAATTCCATGTGACCATCAGAACAACAGCCATTTGTGCCTTGAGTCAAGTGTAACCACCATAACAATATTTGGTTTTATATATATATATATATATATATATATATATATGTAAGAAACTATTTTGATTATTTCTAGACACTGTGGCTATTGCTGCTATAGTAAGTTACTATTTTTGGATATTATTGTTGTTGGATATTCCACAAAAAAGATGTCTCCTTTCACTATCACATCAATATTTTTAAAATGATAAATTGAATGCACCATTAAAAATACTGGTTATTAGGACTATTCTTAATGAGGTAAAGGGGGATGATGTGACATGATGCCTGCTTTTAGGGTCTTACCTGCAAGACCAGAATTAAAGATTACCGTGGGCGACCCACAGCCTGGTAGAGGTGGTGCCATCGGTGGTGGAGGTGGAATCATAGCCTCCACAGCGCTCATAGAGCCCGGAAGAGGAGGAGGTGGTGGTGGAGGAGGAGGAGGAGGGGGTGGGTCATGGGCAGCCGATGGACCGTTTTGTACTGAAACAGTAAAAGACAGAGGAAAAAAAAGCCAGTGAGTGAATAAAAAAAAAAAAAAAAAGAAAAAACAACACAAAATGTAAAAGCACAACAGAGAGAGAGAGAGAGAGAGAGAGAGAGAGAGAGAGAGAGAGAGAGAGAGAGATATGCTATGAGCCTGCCAGAAGATATTTCCCCTACAGAGAGTCAATTAGCAAAACCAAATATAAAGTCATTTGCTAATCCGCTGTGTTCCACAAAGAAGAACTACTGGAGCTGAAAGCAACCATGCTGCTGTTATCATTTCCATTTAAAAGCATGCAAAATGCTGGAGTGCACTAACACACACTGAATTATTCAAACAGGTTTTACTACAGTTTAAACATTTGTGCACTGGTCAGGATAACAGAGTATTGATGAACTAGTATTGGATCAAACTCTCAAACACAGAAAGACTTCTAATAGCTTTTTCCTGTAGCTGTTACTGCACTGAACAGCTGATTCAATAATGCATTGCCACTTTCTGTGTATTTTGCACTGCTTATGCACTACTGTACAGTCCACCCATATTTATACTGTATATACTGTATCATACATATGCTCATACTTGTACATAACTATAATCATGTCATTTGAGTAGATTATCTTCTGACATGTCTGTCTATGCATAATCTTTGTACAGTATATTGTATATTACTATATATATATATATATATATATATATATATATATATATATATATATATATATATATATATATACACCATATATTATTACCTACTATACCTTCTGTACATTAATCACCCTCATCTCAGTATATATGGTCCTCATACCTTATTTATCTACTATTATCTATTGTAAATAGGCCACTTATGCACAGCTGGTTAGATGCTAACTGCATTTCATTGGCTCTGTACCTTGCACAATGACAACAAAGCTGAATCTAATCTAATCTAATATGAAACCACTCACGTGATGCAGGCATAGGTGGGGGAGGAGGGGGAGGTGGTGGCATGGACATTCCCAGATCTAGACCGTTACTCGGTCCCACAGGACCCAGCATGGTACCCCCGGGTACCCCCATCACACCCTCAATGCCTGCCAGCAGGCCGTTAGTGGGTGGAGCAGAGGCCAAGATGGCAATATCCCCATCTCCTTTCTTCTGGATCTTGATGGTTCCTTGCTTTTCCAATTCATGAATCTTCTTTTCCAGATTGCACTGCCTCTGAATGGCCTCATCCTTCTCCTTCACCATCCTCCTCAGTGTGTGTACCTGTGAGTTGGCATCCTTGTAGACTTCCTAAATCCAAATGCAAAGAAATCTGATCATTTATACTGATATACTATATACAGTATATATATATATATATATATATATATATATATATATATATATATATATAGATAGATAGATAGATAGATAGATAGATATACTATATACAGTATATATATATATATATATATATATATATATATATATATATATATATATATATATATATATAGTAATAAAGAATAAAGAAATAAACAGATGGACAGAAAAGGCGACAGTGAAACCCTCACCAGTATAGAGCCCAGTTCCTTGTTCTTATGCATTAGCTGCTTCTCCAGTTCTACAATCTTTGCCATGGCTTCATTTTCTGTGTCCTGTAACTTCTCTGTCATCTGCATTGAAAGGTTAGGGACATGCTCACAAACAAAAAGTAATATTTTGTATCTTCATGTTTAATTGTCTAAATTCAAATAGCCTTAGATCAAGATCATTTGATAATATATTAGAATTTATAGCTGACAAATTTGCATTTACAGTAGAAAACTGTCAACAATCAAAGTAATATGACTAATATTCTTGTGGAAAATTGGTACATCAACAGCAAAGATACACACCAAAAAGCACACTGCTACTGTTAATCTAATCATGGTTATGACTATTAGATCAAATAGCTAGAATTCGTAAATTCCAACCAATCACGTTTCTACATGAGCACAGTCAGGAACAATAGGAAGAGGGCAACAATTTAACTTGTGTTCAAAGATATGCCTACTATGAAATGACTTCTCTTCAAATCTTTGACATCTTAACTATTAATTATCGTGGGACATTATTGTTGGGATTTACTTTAATATTCAATTATCTGAATTAAAGTACAGTCATAATCTATTTTCTTTATCACAGTATATCGGTGCTTTCCGAAAGCATATGGGACTTTTTAACATCAGGCCAAACGCTCCACAGGCCTGCGAGTTACCAGGTTTTCCTAACACAATGTGTTAAACTTTTAAGATTTGGATTTGTTTTTATAGTCTCAGGGAAAAAATATTGAACCAGTCTCTGAAAATGGCACTTACATGCGAGATACTCTCCTCCAACTCTTCAACTCGCTCCAGTGCTGCATTCTTTGTCTCCGCATCCTCCAACAGAGCTCCCACATCAAACACATTATCCAGGTAGGCCTGGATTTGAACCTGCAATTTATCGCTCTCTGTGTGCTTCAGTTTCTACTCAAGGCACAGAGAAAAAAAAAAAAAATAAAACAACGAGAGATGAGTGTATCTACAGAATCGATGAAAAAAGCTTTAATGCGTTACACTTTTTTCCTCTAGACAAAACGGCTAAATAAATTTGGCTTTATAATACTGCACTTATGTATACTCACATCCAGGTACTCATCCAAACACAGTTTAGTGAAGTCATACTGTAGGTGCACTCTGAAATTCATATCTTCTACTGAGTGGACCACAATGTTTATGAACTGCATACACGCCACCTGGAAGGTAGTAGAAAGCTGAACATTAATATGTTGAATTGTAATGAATGAAATGCAGACACTAAATGTTGACCAGATTAAGTGTGCCAAATAAAATAAATAAAATATTTGTATTTAAATTGACATTTTATTCCTTTTTTTTCATAACAATAATGAATAACAACGAAGAAAAAAAAAATCCTTGTCTGCACAATCTCTGATGAAATGCAATGACAAAAATACCAGTATTATGTTCACCTGACAAACATGATTACGCAAACAAATCAGCTACTTCCTATTCTCATGCACCAGTGTTTGTACTTACTATTAGACATATTTTGGGCCTGATGTCATTGGTTATATATGGGCATATAAGGTAAATCTTTGTGAAGCAGAAATACGCTACTGTATATTAAATCTGTAATGCTCACCATTATGTGATTCGTATATGTTACTAATATAAAGACTTTGAAATAAAAAAAGAAGAAGAAAGGTTTAAGGTAGCCTTTCACTGATAGCAATGTAGATTTAGACAGTCTTCACACACATGTACATTTCACACAGATATGTGGGCCTTTCCCCCACTGTCACTTATTTCTTGGCATGACACAGCGTTACAATGCTCCTTCACTGGGCCTAATCAAAACCTGTTCCAGCATGACATTGCCCCATGCAGAAAGAAGAGATTGGAGTGGAAGAACATGAATGGCCTACGCAGTGTCCTAACCTCAACCATGAACCATCAACCTTAACAGAACTCCTGCCTGACTTCACTAATGCCCTGGCTGAATGAAAAATCTTCACAAGCAAAGTCTAGTGCAAAACCTTTCCAGAATAGTCTGTTATAGCTACAAAGGGAGGACCAACTACATATTAATGTCCATGATTTTTTAGGATTTTCAGAAACAAAGGTATGAGACTGACAGATGTTCACATGCTTTTAATGCCAAATCTGACAGAAAATACAAGTAGGTTTCATCGACATATTGCTCAGTGAGTAGAACGCTGTATTTATTCATAAAATAAAGACTAGACCCAAACACATAATAATCAATTGACTGCAACAGAGCTAAAGCTAAAGATGTTTTCATAAAGTCTAAATAAACAGTTCAAACTAAATACAAACTGCAAATGTACTGCTTCTTGCTTTTAGAGGGTAGAGATTTCTCATACATGAACAGCTACATGACAGTAAGCTGACACAGGCTCGTGAATTTTACACACACGAACAAAATACATACAGGCGTGTGGTTTGCTGTCCCCCAAGTTGGGCTAACTTGTAATTTATGGCTTATTTAAGTGAATTTATTTATTAAATGGTAATAAATGGTTGATAAGTACCATGAAGTCAATGTTATTGTCCTCATTCTTGAAGTGCTCCATCAGCTTCTCAAAGCGCTGATTTTCTGAACAAACCTTTGAAACAGAGCATACATTTCCATATTCTTTAGTTAATGCACATAAATTTGTCTGTGGCAAGATAGCAAAAAAACTTTTTTGTTTATTTTTTTTATTTATTTATTTTTTTGCAGAAAAGACAAATGACAGAACATGTGACATGAGGAACATAAATGTTCAAATAGAAAAAGTATAGAATAGAATGACAGGACTTTCTATAGTGCAATGTTATAAATAATGGTGATATAGAAACAACGTAGCATTGTACCTCTTTAAAATGATCAAAAGCAGCAAGAATAATCTCATGCCCCCCTCTGACTAGACATACAGCAGCCAGCAGTTCCAGTACTAGCGCTTTTGTCCTGCAAAACACACACACACACACACACACACACACACACACACACACACACACACACACACACACACACACACAGGTTTATTTCTGAACTTAAAGCACATCAAACACAATAGGATTTCAGGAGTTTTCGATTGGCATGACTGCTATTGTGGTATCAATGTGAGGCTACACGCATGCAAAAATGGCCACACCCACATACAGCAGATCGTCTTGTTACAGCTGCTGATATTAATGACCCTTGTGAGAGGACTTGCATCCTGCCTGAATGAGAAGCGTGGCACATGCTGGGAAAAATCGCCGTTACGAAGCAGGTGTTTTCAATCACCCTGTCAAATAGCACTTTCTCCCTTCCTCCCTTCAGCAAAGACACACAACCACACACAACATTTATAATGCTTTACCTGGGATTCTTGTTGTTCAGACTTAGTGCAATTTCATTCACAGCATGAGGGTGGGACATAACCATGTTGAAGCCATACTAACGACAAAAAAAAAACAAACAAATTGAAAGGAAAGTGAGTGGTGCATTAATGAGCACAGAAGGATGCCTAAAATTAAACACCACAATTGAAAAATGAAAAATGGCCTGTCGAAGTATAAAGAAAAGAAAGCAAAGCATTTGTCCGCATACTAAATGCATTTTCCTGTGTGCGGCGTTCACCTGATAGTTCATGATCGCTCGAAGGCACATAATGCAGACGTGAACGTCATCTTTCTTACACAGCAGTCTCGAATTCTTCAACGTTCGTCTGCTGGGCAACGTATTACATCTGAGAAAAGAGTTACAAGTAGAGTAAAGAACGTTTACAAACGTAGTAGAAGGATAAATCAGTTCTCCACTAATAATAGATGCAATTTGAAAAAGACAAATTTCAGAGCAAAATTATTAAAATGTCAAAAAGAAAGAAGGCCAAAGAAAACCAAAAAAATATCGCAGTCTAATGTTAAAGTGGTGAATGGTAGTGGACTGACAAATGTTCCCATGGTGACAGCAGTGGAATCTTAAGTAAAATATCATTGTTATTATGCTCTGGAGTCTGCCAACCCACTGGCCATAACTTAAATAACAGCAAGAACATTAAACACAGAAGCCTACTAACAGTTGGTCCTGTGCTGTGTAGAGGGTATTGTCTTAACTCGAGCAGCTTCACACACATATCACTGCGCTGTGCACAATGGCAGCATCATTGACATGCATGGCAGAGGTCTGTGGCGCTTTGTGAAGGCAGATTGAGCTCAAGGCTTTTATGTGCAATACAGGGGTACGCTAACAAAAATAATACATGCAAACACACACACACACACACACAAAGACAGAACATTCACACGCATCCATTCAGACTTAATGTATATTAACTGTTCAGCACTCTATTGTACTATTTTGTTTAAAACAGTGAAATATGTTTAATCTAAATCTAATCGGAAACTTAACCCCAGTAGATAAAAAGCAGTTTTCCTCATGTTCCAGCAAGGTGAAAACTGTCAAATATTCCAATCCTTGAGGGATATAAATATAGACACACAGACAGATATAAATATAGGTACACATACACGGGTTATTTCGATCTTGTCACAAGGTGCACACACACACACACACACACACACACACACACACACACACACACACACAAACTGAGTCATCCACACCAGCATTGGTGCCTTTTTGGAACAGACAGAAAAAGGTTTCGGAAATGTTGTCCTGAAAGCACTCATGCGGTACGAGTGAGACATAGCCTGCATTGTGATCCTGAGTGTTCCTCACACTCTTACATCTTATCATGCCATTGTCTTCATTACGTGTGTGTCCCTTAACTTTCATTATGTTTGTATCCATGAGCACAATGTTTTAAATCATTAATGCCAGACACCATATTTATGTTCTATCACAGAATACCCTTTTGCATCATCACATTCAGTGCTAATTATTATTATCAATGGCGTTCTCCAAATTAAAGGTCCCTATAAACAGTTCTGGACATGAAAGGTTTGAGTTGGCTAAGTTGTTTTTTTTTAATGAACGTACTGAGAAATTTGTATTAGATGGACAAAAGGAGGTGTTTAACGAACTTGGCTCAAACCAAAATGTGCATAATCTGGCAGCAAGCATCCAGAAGGAGTGAACCAAACTCAACACGTCTTTGTGTTAAAGGTTTCTAAAGATTTTTGAGCCAACTGCAACTATGCTTTTTCACTTTGGCCCTTTTACCACATATATTCAACTCACCCTCATGACTATTTCAAATCATTCCTGTGAGGAAACAGAAGCTACATACACACGTGTGTATACTTCCGGAACAAAGTGTTCTGCAAAGTAATGAGTAATTCATTCATCATAGGAATGGAAGTTTGATAATGTTCTCTTTGAATTCTGGAAGGCTGTTATTCATAGTCTGTGTTTATACCTCATACTGTGTCAACTTGTTTTGACAAGTTTGTGCTAAGGCTGTAAGAAATGCAAGTAATGCTCTCTTTTTGTCACACTAGAAAGCTGTAGTGTGACATAAAACTCATTCCTGGATGTTCCAGGAACTATGTTCCTGGAATTGATTATTATATATATCGTATATTATATAGACTCCTCACACAGAGACTGATATATTTCAAGAGTTTATTTCTTTGAATTTTGATGATTATTGCTTACAGCTAATGCAAACCCCAAATTCAGTATCTCAGAAAAGTAGAATATTGTAAAAAAGTTCAATATTGGAGACTCGCGGTGTCACACTCTAATCAGCTCATTAAATAAAACACTTTCCTGAGCCTTTAAATTGTGTCTCAGTCTGGTTCAGGCTTCACAATCATGGAGGAACACTGCTGACTTGACAGTTGTCCAGAAGACGATCATTGACACCCTGCACAAAATGTCTAAGGCTAAAGAAGCTGCTGTTCACAGAGTGCTGTATCCAAGCACATTACTTTAAAGTTGAATGAAAGGAAATAAAGTGGTAGAAAAAAGTGAAATGAAGAATTTGGGGGAAATTCACAAAGAGTAGACTGCAGCTGGAGTCAGTGCTTCAAAAACCACCATGCACAGACGTATCCATGGGCTACAACTGACGCATTCCTTGTGTCAAGCTACTACTGGACCAGAGACAACATCAGAGTTGTCTTACCTGGGCAAAGGACAAAAAGGACTGGACTGTTGCTCAGTGGGCCAAAGTCGTCCTTTTAGATTAAGAGGAAAGAGAATTTTGCATTTCATTTGGAAATCAAGGTCCCAGAGTCTGGAGGAAGAGAACAGAGGCACAGAATCCAAGTTGCTTGAGGTCCAGTGTTAAGTTTGCACTGTCAGTGGTGGTTTGAGAGGTCATGTCATCTGCTGGTGTTGGGTTAGGGTTAGCACAGCCGTCTAACCAGGAGGTTTTAGAGCACTTCTTGCTTCCTATTGCTGATCAGCTTTACGGAGATGCTGAATTAATTTTCCAGCAGGATTTGGCACCAGCCCACACTGCCAAAAGCACCAAAAGTTGGTTAAATGACCATGATGTTGGTGTGCTTGACTGGCCAGCAAACTCACCAGACCTGAACACCATAGAGAATCTATGGCGTATTGTCAAGAGGAAAATGAGAAACAAGAGACCAAAAAATGCAAATGAGCTGAAAGCCAATGTCAAAGAAACCTGGGCTCTATACCACCTCAGCAGTGCCACAGACTGATCACCTCCATGTCATGCTGAAATAAGGCAATAATTGAAGCAAAATCAGCCCCTACCAAGTATCGAGTACATGCACAGTAAATGAACATACTTTCCAGAAGTCCAACAATTATTTTTTCATTGGCTTATGAAGTATTCTTGAGATAGAGAATTGCTGGGTTTTTATTAATTGTGAGCCAAAATTCCTTCAAAATTAAAATAAATAAACTCTTAAAATATGTCAGTATCAATATATATTTTTTCTTATGATATTCTAATTTATTCAGATGCACATGTATATATATATATATATATATATATATATATATATATATAGAGAGAGAGAGAGAGAGAGAGAGAGAGAGAGAGAGAGAGAGAGAGATATTCACATACACACACACACACACACACACACACACACACACACACATACATATACATATACATATATAAATGTCACCGTAATGTAGAGTGTCTTCCAGTTCTGCTGATGCTTCCTGGAATTGGAGAAGACAGGCTGCTCCCTCCATGCAGATCTTCGATTGAGCGACTCCAAGATCTTGACTTGTCCATAGCATAGTCTGTGCCATTCTCAAAACTGTCACCATCAAACCTACACACATCAGCACACAGCACTCAGAATACACACACATGATCTAAAATAGCTGAGATCCATGTACCACATATCCAGAATTTCTTTTATATTTATCCCCCTCCAACGCACATTTAGATCAAATCTCATATGGTGTCTCTATGTACTTATATTAATCACTAAAATTAAATATCAGTTTTAGGACATTTGAGTTGTTTGTCTTTACATTAAACGAAACAGTGAATATAAAAAGAATAAACACACATTCCAATAAAAATTTACATTTTAATCACTCACTGGGATCAAAATATTCTCTGGGCTCTACAGTACAACCTTGTGAACGTGTCTATCTCTGTGAATGGACAGTATACATTATGCCCGCTAATTCACGATGCAGTCAAAGAGAGAGATCTCGAGCGCGAGTGTGATGAGTCAGTGTACCACAGCATATGTGGCAATGTGAATGTGAATACAACTGTAGTTCTGGGACCTGAGAAAGGATCCATTGTGTTCATTGTGCACTGAGTATAAGCATGAGGGACTTACGTGACAGCATACTGTGCAAAAGAAAGATACTCCACCAACACGTCCAGGCCCTTATTCTCCTCGTTTAGAAACTCACGCACCCATCTGCACAAAAAAAACAGACAGAGAGATAAGGTATAGAAAAAGGTATTTTCAAACATTTAAAAAAGCTAAATCCGTAAATTATAAATTATGAAGTACTGTGTCAAACAAGATCTTCCAGAAGGATTTCCTTGGTCTGTTTCATTGAATTAAAATTCCAAGTGTTTCCTCTCATCATTCGCTGGGAAGAATGACAAATCTTTGTACAGTTCTCCATGCTGTGTGTGCACTCTCTTGCTTTCATTTGTAATGCCAAATGGAAAGAAGCTCTGTTCGTTTTACAGCTTATCGCTGATTCACAGGCGTTCTATGGCAACTCTGTTGACTCTAACTTTGCAAACACTTCTTAAAGAGTAATCATTATATAATTTATCTCTTGAATTAGATTTGATTATTAATTCCAATAAGGGCTGAAATGATTCCGTGAGCAACTCGAGTAATTCGATAACAAAAAAATCATCCAGGCAAATTATTTCCAAAACTTCGAATGAAAAAAATCACCTTTCTTCCACACAATTTTTTTTCTCGTAATTCCGACTTTATTTCTCGCAATTCCGACTTCATTTCTGCCAATTCTAAACTTTTTTTTGCCAACCAGGCAGCGTCACCCCTCTGTAGTGCCAGAAAACTTTACACATTGAGAATGAAATGGGCTACAATCAATAGAATTGCATGAATCACACTAAGGCTCCGATCCCTGGAGAGAACTCTGTCTCACAATCGGCTCTGGAGAAGACAGAACAAAACAAATGAAGCAGAGGACAACAACAGGTCGACAACATGGTTACCGGTGAATGCACCAGAAATGTTGGATGTTTATGAGAAATAAAGTCATAATTGTGAGAAGAATGAAAAAAGAATGAAAAGTTTCCAAAATTTGGGATCATTTCAAACTAAAACAAACACCATACAGTGTGTTTTCTTTTTTTTTTCTTTTTTTTTTCTCGAGTAATCTAAAAAAAAGTTTTATATTTGTATTTATTACAATTTTATTTTTTATTTATATATTTAAATTTGCATTTTGATGTAATGTGGCAATTAAATGCATGAAATGGGTTTAGTTTTCACCGATTGCAAATTCAGCAATAAAATGCAAATGTTTCTAAAGGGGAAACAAATTACTTGTTCATTTTAATTATATTAGTATTGCGCTTTAATAGGTCCCCTGGTGGTCTAGTGGTTAGTGCCGGTCCCAAGCCCGGATAAATGGGGAGGGTTGCGTTAGGAAGGGAATCCAGCGTAAAAACGTGCCAAATCAAACATGCGGATGAACCGCTGTGGCGACCCCTAATGGGAGGAGCCGAAAGAAAGTTAGTATTGCGCTTTAATAAAGAAAAAGCACTTCTTATCCGATTACTCGATTAACCGATAGACTAATCGGTACAACACTCAATTCCTAAAATATTCGATTGCTGCAGCCCTACTTCCAATCCATATCGGAAGTCTTAAATCACATTCCCGAGAGCTGTGAAGGACATACATTTTCAGCACAGCCATATTGTGGCTGATTCGTCTCGCTCCTCATGTGACTAACCAAATGCTGCCGTGTTACACAGATTACATATAATTTAGTTCAGCAGCATAAAGTTTGCTCAAACTACTAATGCTGCTGGTAGTGAGAGTAAACAAAGCACTATGCTGTGTAAATGAGCTTTGTGTGATTATATGGAATGTGTTGACATTTGTTTTGCTTGGTTATGGTAAAGCTTCCACCCTGTGTGTAAAATCATGTATATTTAGGTGTGTGGATAGTTGGAACAGCAGGACTTCCTGCTTTTCTGCGACAGTGACCTCATCCAAATCTGTCAGTTTTTCCACTTCTGATGCAGATTCCAGCGTGGTTTTAGACGTGTTGTGGCAGTTCCAGCCTTATCAAATGATCTCAGTTTCTCATTCTCTCACACTGTCAGCCTGAATATCCCAAGAACCGTACCGGCAACCGTAAAACAATAACCTCCATAAACAACCACAATTCTAAACAAAAAAGTAGGATGCAGAAAAAAATGTAACTATAAACACAGTGCAATGGTTTGCAAGTCTCTTAAAACCATATTTTATTCACAACAGAACATAGAACCAGTGGTGGAGAGCAACAAAGTTAATGTAATTTGTTACTGTGCTTAAGTAGCTTTTTCATTTATCTGTACTTTACTGAAGTATTTCTATTTGGGGAGACTTTAACTTTCATTTCACTACATTACAAAGTCAAATATCGTACTTTTTACTCAACTACATTTCGTGAACTCAGTCGTTCCTTTTTAATTATGAGTGGATAAAAACGTGACTGGTCAATCCCGCATTAGGTCACCAATCAGGGTAAAGCAGTCGCTCTTTTTGAACTTGTTTTGATTGCCGGTGGCAATCTACTTAGCATTAACATACAGTTCAGCTTCAGTTCAATAGCAAGCAGAACATTTTGAAAGGAATAAATGATGAAAGAAACTCCTGACTCTAACTTGCCACAGCACTCGTGGACTTATTCGCACGATATTTTTGAAGTTGCTTAAAAGAAGGTGTTGAGCTCATGATAATTGTAGATATCAATCAGTGTTTAACTCATTATATCACTCGATTGATCAGATTGCTGTGCGAAGACTCACATTAAAGTCTTTTCATATAAACTGAGTTGATTAAGCAAAGAGTCTTGTGACAAAAACGATAATAGAAACATATAGCCATAAAAATTATAGCAATAATAAATCATGAAACACTTAAGAACGTTTTAAGGCAAATACTTTTGTACTTTTACTCAAGTGGAAGCCTTAAAAGGAGCATTTTTACTTTTACTGGAGTGTATTTTTTTATTTTAACGAGTGTATCTCTACACTAACTCAACTTCATGGTTTGTGTACTTCGTCCACCACTGCATAGAACAAATATCAAATGTGTATATTGGTGAAAAGTTCTGTACTGCAGGCAGGCCAGTTTAGTTTTTACTATGAAGCCATGCTGTTGTAATAGATTCAGCATGTGCTTTGCTATTGTTTTGCCAAGATATGCAAGGCCTTCCCTGCAAAAGACATTGTCTGGATGGAAGCATATTTTGCTCTAAAACCTGTTTATACCTTTCAGCATTGATGGCGCTTTAAAGATACGCACGGCCCATTCCATAGGCACTAATGCACCCCCATGTCATCAGAGATGCAATCTTTTGATCTGAGCGCTGATAACAAGCCCTCTCCATTTAAGCTCAGAATACACGCCAGTCATGGTTTTCAAAAAGATTTTAAAACAGTTTTCCAATTTGACTCGGCCCTTTTTAAATGACCTTCGGCCCAGAGAAGACGGCTGTGTTTTGGTGGCTGTTGGCTGTGTTTCTGCATCATGTTAACATATGGCTTATTATTTACATGATGAAGATGGCAGAGCAAACTTTGTTCACAAACAATGATTTATGAATGTGTTCCTGAGCCCATGCAGGAACATTAGTCTAAAATTGTTTCACAATTTGCAGACACCCTTTTTTTGGCGGATTGGTGAACCTCAGCGAACCCTATCTTTACTTCTCAGAGACTCTGCCTTGCACAGATACTATTTTTATACCCAATCATGCTACTGACCTACTGCCATTTCAACCTAATTAGTTGCAAAATGTTTCTCCAGCTGTTTTTTAGTAACAGTTACTTTTCCAGCCTTCTGTTGCACCATTAAAATGTTCATTTCCTAAATGTTAACATTTGATATGTTTTCTATGTTCTGTTGTGAATAAAATATCTGCAACATCGGCAAATCATTTTGTTCTGTTTTTATTCACATTTTACGCAGCATCCCAAACCCTTTTTTTTGGAATTGGTATTACAAATATTTTACTTGTTATGAACTACATTTCACACTGTTATTGCAGTGTCCAATTTGTTTGTTATAATAGATGTGTCAGTTTCTGCAATTCTCTTGCACTGTGCACCTACTCCACACCATGTTCTGTTTTCCTGAATGACGTGTATAGCAGCCTGCACCATATGCATAGTGGAAAATGAACATTATTATATATTTATAATGTTCCATTACATTCGTTATACCCCCACCTCTGTGTGCTGCTGTAATACTTGAATTTCACTCTGGGATAAATAAATTAATCTATGTATCTAGGTCTATCTTTCTATCCATCTGTCACTCTTTCTGTCTAATAAAAAAAGAGCTCGTATTTGGGTACATCAACAAATAAATCACTTAAATTAACATTATTACAGGAAATGGCTCATGTGTATATTCTGAACACCAAAATAGTTATTAATGTTTGTTAGGGGCTATTGATTCCCTATTCCCTACATAAACACACATCCACATACAGTCTTGATCACTCACCCGATGTGATTAGTCCTTAATGAAATTTCTAGTTCCCTCAGCACCTGAGTGGATTCTTGAACTCTGCGGCGGAATTTCTGCACACGGAATAAAAGAAAAATAAACATGAGAATGAATGGGAACAGGGGAATGTAAAAATAAAAAAATTATATATTGTACATCATAATGCACACGTGCTCTGATAAAACAAGAAAGTCACTATTGCATTTGCCTGATCAATATTTAATCGCACATAAGTGGAGAGTTCACTCGTTGGGTTACAAAAACACATTACAAAAAAATGCTAATTAGTGAACAGTGAAAGAGCAGTCCTGCTGGTGCTGTTTTGGTTCAGAGGTGACGACTATGCCTTGAGTAATTATATCATCTTATTAAAGTGCGAGCTCGTTTCGTGTGCGAGCCGCCCTTTCTGTGCTGAAGTGAAACTGTGGACCCATTCTTGTCCCGCGTGCTGTTTCCAAGGTTACAGCCCCTGTGTGCGAGCCCCATGACCCAGTCTTGTGTCAGGTGAAATGCATGTGAACAAACCACCCAACACAGCAGAGCAGACAGGGGCGTGCTAGACTAGCCTTCAGCTACAGACAAAAAGCTCAAGCTAAGTCATGCACATACACGACAGCCATTGGAAGAAATGCTGATACAAACAGAGTGAGGATGGCAAACTGACGAATCAGGCATGAATATCTGTTTAACAAAATCCCTGATTCGTCAAGTATTGACGTCCAAAATATATGAACAGTATACACAAATATAAATACAGAGACATAATAAAGAGAAAAGCTATGGGAAAGAGTGATATTTAACAAAAGAACAGGCTGAGGGGAAAATATAAAGCATGTGCTTCATGACAGCTCCCTGTGTGAAGACACATGTGGAGAAGGGTTTTACAGGGGTGCATGTGTGTGTGTGCGTGTCGGCTGAAAAACCTTTGAATGTTTGCATGTCATACAGGTCCACAGACACATGACTGCATTCTTTTTTAGATTTTACCCAAAACAGCCCTTGTATTCATAGCAAGGGCTTATGCATAATCCTCTACATATTAGCAAGCGTCCATAAATGACAAGCTCAGCGTTCATATGTCTGTTGGGTTCGTGCATGTGTTGCATTTATTGAGTTTAACTATCTGGTCTTTTTGGGTTTCAAGATCGTAGGGAAGCATCTTCATCCGACTCGTCCTGAAGACTTACTATTTTAATTTGCATTTACTATACAGCATAATGCAATATGTAGCACAATTCAAATATATGGCTTACATTTTTATATTTAAAATTGATCTACCCCTTTAAACTTGTAAGTGTGTGGATTACAGACTCCTCACTCTTCACTAAACATTCCCAGCTGTGAGAGAAAGTAAGACTGAGACTGAGACAGAGAGAGAGAGAGAGAGAGAGAGAGACAGAGAGTTAAGGACAGTCAGAGAGTTAGAGAGAAAGGAAGGGGGTGGGGTGTTCTCCCACAGGGGTCATCCTTGAAACTGGAAACAAATCTAAGGCTCAGACATTCTTCAGGACCTTATGCAATGGCCTTCTTCCTGCTGCTGGCTGATTGGCTGAGGAGAGATTGTGGAATGCGTCCTATGTAAAAAAAAAAAAAAGAGAGATGGTCCGCTGCAGCTCTCCAAGCTCACCACCACACAGAGTAGCGATTGTTCAGCTGTAAAAATGGGGCGAGCCAGGATGTAAAACCATAACTCTCCCTCGCTCTTTCTCCACGGCCCTCCTTCTTTTCACTGTCTGTCTCTCATCTCCCTTTATCTCTAGCACTTCTGCCCCTATAAGTGTAACTGGGCCCCAACATTCTCGTACAACTATTTTCTCCAGTAACTCTGTCTCTCTTTTGTTCCACTTGTGTTTGCTTACGCCTCTTTCTCCCTCATCCTCTTTCACTCTCGTTGCAACTGTACTTTCTGTACTTTTCTGCTGTTCTCAGGAAGGGCAAGAAGATCAGAGTGGGATCGGAATACCCAGGAGGTGGGTTTGTGTATGATGGCTGGGTGTTTGCTCACAGCCTCACATGTAGTAGCACCTGATTTTATGGGCCCTCCTACACTCGGGGAGAAAAAAAAAAAAAAAAAAAAGACTTTACGCTCTTTTTCGCAGAACGAAAGTGTTTTCACCTTTCCATGACAGAGGCAGCAGGTAGAGCATATCACAGTAGATGTAATGTGTTAGATAAATACTCGTGCTAACTCTTGTAGACATACCAGTGCTGTTAAGCCTTTCCCATTGCTCCTGTACACACATCACCATTCTGACGTCTTTTCCTTTCTCTTCACTCACTCTTCATTCTCTTGTTTCTCCTGTCGAGTCCTTCATAAAAATGTCACCTTGTGCTAATAAAACCTCAAAACTCCTTAAAGGAGACAACTTTTCACACAGTACACGTACAAGTATACCATATACCATACACCGCTTTTAGACACAAGGATGATACAACTTCATGATACGACTGAGAAGAATGAGAATGCCGTAGCAGTAATATTCAGCGTGAAACACACGAAGTGCTGTAGCAAATCAGAACTGACCTTCCTGGTGACTGCTGGGTCCAGATAACCCTTCAACTTCTGGATATATGTGTGAGGAGGGTTTTTCACTTGAAATCGTTCCTGAGAGAGAGAGAGAGAGAGAGAGAGAGAGAGAGAGAGAGAGAGAGAGAGAGAGAAAACGATACTAAATTTATGAAATGTAACTTAATTAGACATCATTGTTAAAAAGGTCAAAAACAAGGTGTTGCATAAAAACACAGCTGATGTACACAACTCATTACCTGATACGACTTCATGGAGAGACCAATGTTACTTAAAAGCACAATGCTGCATTGATCTCTCTTTTACTACAACCATACAGACATTCCAGTCAACCAGAAAGGAACAAAAAACGTATTCCTATGATAAAGTTATGCTGTAGTATTCCTATAATACTAATACTATACCTCATATACAACCCTACTTCAGCTTACAGTTGTTATGGCATGATATTTTTTAGATTGAATATTTTCGAACGAACCAAAAATCATGATGAAAAGACTAAAGCCTTAATCTGTCTCCCTCTTGTTCATCATGGAGCTCCCATTTTGATCGCTTCACATGGTCTTGGCTTTCCTTTACTTGGTGCCTTTCTGTGTAACTGGTTGGTCCTGCCGCAGGGTTATTATCACATCATTCCTGATGGACTGTCACAGGAAAAACAACTCCCTCATCAACGGCGCATATATTTGAATGTATCGTTTGGGTGGTCGTGTGAACGTTTATATGAATTTGGATCTTTTGTTTTGGGTTGCTGGGTCGCGTTTGATTTCATTCGCAGACAATTCTACATGCTATGAAACTGCAAGTGTTATGGGAACAAGAAGAAAAAGATTGTTTTGTCCTCTTCTGAGAATTAAAATTCTGATCTTTGGGGGAAAAAAACATTCCTTTTGTTTGGCCTTGGTAAGGACACTCCACAGATAACACTGATGTTCCATGCACAATAACAGGAAAAAGGACAGTCCCCAGGAAACTCCAAACCAAAGACCTAGCAGACCAAAGCTGCTAAACAGACATTACTGGCATGAAGATTATTATACATGACCTGTTTTCTATTTCTATTCGTTCTTGCAAACACATTAATTCAAAAAAGGTAGCATACAGTCAATACATCAAGTTATCTGACTGACAAGGAACAAAACATACAATGCTGAGTAAAAAACAAACATAATCACTTCAAACTAACTATAAACATACACAAGCTAGTAGGAGAGCCAGATAAAAGCTAAATGAAAGCTAAAACTGTTTATCTGGTATAAAGTCAGAGCAGCAGAGGATCAAGCACAGATCCCTGAGGTACACCACAGTATATAACCTGATACAATAAGATATAGATATTTTACATGAGATTAGGCTCATACTTCTTGAAATATTCTTTACTAACACTACCTTCTTGTAAATTTATCCAAAGTCAACAAACTAAGGCAAAATGACATCAGTATTCATTTATGCAAATGTCAATAACTGACCTAAAATAACTTGAAGCAACCTGGTGATTTGGGAAGGAGAAAGCTTGAGAAAATGTGGGCGGCTTTGTCTAAAGGCCTCTGGCCAAGGTTAAACAGAGGTTTAGTGGTGCATAAATTTAGATGGGATTATAACTGCTATAGCTGTGCACTTTTTTCATAATGACATCCATGCATAGTCTATACTTGCAGTCAGGTGGGCTAGAAAAGAACTGTATTAGAAGCACGAATATGATGTGCCAAATACTACTCACCTGGTCACAGATGAGCTCCCACTTCTTCTCGTTGTCATACTGGCGCAGTAGCCGAGCTTTGTCTGGAGGCAAATTCATAGAATTCTGGAAACAAAAACAAAAAATAATTAAGGAAACTGTTTTTCTAGAAAAGTGTGCAGGATTTCAGAATTTTAAGCGGCATTATAATATCTAAAACCAGAAATAATTTAATTTACTACACTAGCAAATACAGAATTTTTCAAGTACACACAAATGATGTGGTAAAGCAACACATGCAAAGAATTGGCTCTTATGAAATCCTTGAACCAGTTCATCAGCGATCCGGTCTGTTGACCAGGAACACTTCAGCTCTCATAACATCGGTTCTTACCAGTGTTTAGCCACAATTTAACCACATTTGCCATTTAATTCTGCAATTGAAATGGAAGGGGAAAAAAAAGTGGCTCATATTTTACAGGGATTAACTACAATTGGAATGCCTTTACTGCCAACAAGCCTAGTCTTTCTGTTTACAAACGTGAGCTTGCAGTAAACGTAAATATATTTCAAATCGAAAGGAAAAACAATTTCAGATATTTAGCTTGGCTATGACCTTGATCCTGATTGGATCGAGTCTAAAATCTAATCCGTTCATCTGTTCCCCACGATGATCATTTCCTATAAACCCCCGCAAACATTTAAGATTTCAAGCTAATGAGAATCTTCGACAGGTGCACAAAAAGTTGGATGGACATGCAACCTGAAATCATAAGAGCCTAAGCTACCAATACCAGCAGCATACAGTGGATGAATGGTACTGTAGACTGCATACCTTTTGTCTTTTACCATCTCATACCAGAACTCCAGACAGCGCATGCTAAATTTCTCTCACATATGCCTTTTTCAGTTCATAATAAAAAACATGTAATAAGCGCATTTACAAACACACACTTTTGCACTAAGCTGTGTATCAGGATAATTGCACTGCTTAGCTCAGCAGAGATTTGTATGTTTACCATTAACTTCCTTCTGCTGTTCCAATATACCACTGGAAAGTTGTACACTGAGATGGAGGTCTTATTTAAAGCGCTAACTAGGGTAATTGCACAGAAACAACATGAAAACATAAATGTCATCACCATAGTTTTGTGGTCCTATGTTTTGCATTTGGATTTAATGCCATGGGTTTTATTAATTGTCTATTTTATAAGCTTTGAAGTATAAGCTTTATTGTTTGCTGTATTCATCCTGGAAGCACTTGGGATTAGTGCAGATTTTTACATGACAAATTAAACTCTCACAATGTCAAGTATCAACACAGATGTTTGTTCCAAACTTGGATGAAAAAAAATAAAAAATCAAGCACTCCTTCCTTTTCCGCTCTTACGCAAGCCCCCTTTTCCCTTCTGCCCTACTTTTAAACATCTGCGTTATGGAACTCCCCAGAAATACTGCAGTCAACATCAGCATTTGGCTCGAAATCTCCTCCTGTGCCTTCCCTTCTTCTCCATCCTCCCTTCTCTTTCAGACTTTCCCCTCCCTCACTCTGCTTCTCCTCCAACCTCTACTATGCTCTCGCTCTCTATTCTCTCTCGCTTTGCACCCCACCCTCCAGAGCATGAGGTGAGCCTGAAACAATTAACTATAATCAAAACCTCCCGCCCTGACACATAGTCACTCAATCTGACAAAAACACGACCCTGAGAAACAAGAGCTGTAAACGCTGCTGCTTTAAAGTGCAATGCAATCTCCTTTCTGGCCCCGCCCAATGACCAAAGCACTTTATAACGCGGTTTCTTTTTATGGAAAAATCTTTGTGTGTGTGTGTGTGTGTGTGTGTGTGTGTGTGTGTGTGTGTGTGTGTGTGTTTTCATTTATAAACCTCCACTGATTTCCATTGTAGTGCTGGGCATGGGAACATTAGAGAAGAGATCAGATTGTTGTCTTTTTCACACACATCACTAGGACCCTGTTGGAGGAAAAACTCTGCATGGCTTTTAAACATAAGCAGATGATCTTGCCTTGAGCAGGGCTACACCAACAACATGCCTGGTTCCTCGTGAATATAGGGCTGTGTTTGTGTCCCACTATTTAAAATTCGGTCATTAAAAAATAGAAGCATATCGATAAAAGCTGAGTGTTTATTCAATTCACAAAGACTTTATTTCACTTCTGGAACACAAGGCCTCATCTACAACATGTTTTATCAGAATTTTCTGCGGTCATTACCAGTGTCATCCAATGTAACACTGTACCAAGGGCATAATAATAACCACAACGTCTGAAAGACCTCCTTATCTTGGCAGTGTGGGTTTAACAGAGACAATGCTGAGACTGGAGGTGTGTGAATCCAGCAGATGTGAACAGGATCACAAACACACGCCAGATATGCAACCCGTACATCACTATTTATTCTGAAATGGCCTATTAGTAAACCATTGGTTCCGACAAATGACCAGCCAATTCCACCAGCATGTACAGTAACCGTAAACCTAATGTTAGACACGGGACATTAACCATCACATTAATCCCCAGATTTGATTAAAAGACATATTCAAATTGAAGAGCATTCACTCAAAAAAAACTAGAACTTAAACGGTGTAGGCGAATTATTACGTTTGGAAATCAGGCAAAAGATCAATATCCATAATGTAGTTGCAGAAGAAGAGACTAACTCTCAAACACTACTTCAAGGTAAATCTGACCTCGGTTCAGTACTAAGCCGAAATAGTGAAATGAATTTTAATTACCACAAATTAGATGGAAAGTAGAGAAGCTGAACTTCTGACCCGGTTTTCAACCCAGGACGCGGATGAAGGGGAAAAAAAAAAAAAGAAGTGGGAGAAAGGAAAATGAAAAGGAGAGAATGAGAAGACTACTAGTCCTTATATAACACAAAAGCAAACACAAACCAGAAGGACTAATGAGCCTGAATATGAATTACACAAACAATAAAAAAGGGAACATTTTAGCATAACCTACAGTTTTGGTCAGGCTTTTTTCTTCACACCAGCACATCAATCTGTCAAGTCTGTGTTACCTGTATTTGAACTGGCTCCTAGCGACCAGAAGCAACCTGCCTGAACTCTCAGTGGCTAGAAATTATATCATTCCTATTTAATTACAGCACAGAATCCAGGCCCAAAACAACTACACAGCGGCCATACAAGGGGTATTGAATAAAAACCGATCGCTCTGAAGCTGTTCGTATGAGCCGTGCTAATCTGACCAGCAATAAATTCAATGGCTTGCTATGGAATTTACGGTTTAGCGAAAATCATCTGAATATGCACTGACGTGTTACTTTTTCAACTATACTACTACAACAGTTATGGAGAGCTCAGTAATGTTCTACAAGCTCCAAAGCACACACATACCTCTCATTTCAATGTGCTCCAAACCAAGCCAAAAAAAGGCTGCAAGGGTGTTTTAATCTATTTGTGTGTCTCCCAAAGTAGGAAGGAAATTACAGTACAAACTCCAAGACTAACCATTTAGTGCCGATATCAGGCTTAACATGCTACAGTTACGTATGGATGTACGCTTGGAGAGAAACTACCGCTCTGAAGCTGAAACCTGACGAGGAATCTTGCTAGATGAATAAAAATTCCTAATCTCTCAAACAATCACCTGCAAAATGAATAATATCTGAATCACCTATTTTACACTGACAGTCACAAAATATAGAGAGAGATCTGATTGAGATTCCTGATAGACTTGGCCATGGATATTTAAGCGTTGCCCACACCACTAGCAATGGAGAGTGGACTTAGTTTGCATCACACAGCCATTATTTATGCCTTTTTAACTACAGGTAGTCGTCGACTTACGACCATTCGACTTTACGACCACAATCGCTAGCCGCGGCGTACGACAGTGGGTACCAGCTTCCGGCATCATTTCACAGCACTGTACGTATAGCCTACTCTACTTACGACCAAATCGTGTTACGACCGGTCTGTCGGTCCCAATCGTGGTCGTAAGTCGACGACTACCTGTATTCACTTGATCACCAAAGTGCCTGTTGCATCATAACCTGACTGAAAAGACACATTTTCATTCTAATTCATCCTCAATGTCCTCAAATAGACTAAAGAACTCCAGTAAAAAGCTCCAGTGTGCTGCCCAGTCCCATGTTGCCTGGGAACCGAGTCGGCTTAAAAGTTGGTAGCTAATGTAATATAGTAATGTATGACGAGCAGGTTTGCTAGCTAAGTGGATTAATATGGACTACAGAAAGCGAAATGTGATCTTCATCCTCTTGTGTTTGCAAGCAGTGTTTCAGCCATGAGCTGCAGAGTTCTCACATTACAAACAGAAGATAACATTCGCGTTCGGCTTGTGTCTTTATTTTCGGTCACTGTGATTAACAGTGAAGTGACTGCACTGCCGGAACCAGAAGAGCTCCACTGTGAGTTTGTAATTAACCCCTTTGATTGATTGATTTCGCTTGATGTCATCTGGGTTCCTACAAACCTGTGTTTGTCCATGCAAAACTGTTGCACACACAGCTTCATTGTGTCTCAGCAGGTGTGTGTAGTGAAGCAAAAGTCGGGATTCAGAAGCGCGAGCTATAGTTACAGCAGCGAGAGACGGCGCAGTGTTATGGTGTGCGATGTTTAAACATACGCGTCTAAAGAAACCTACTGTGTCTGGGTACTGAACAACTACAAATAAGTTTAAACCCCTTTTATACATCCAGGCTTTTCTCTGTAGAATCAAAACTAAGCCTTCAATTATTGTTTAATATGATCTCTATTTTCAAACAAAAAAGTTAAACAATCCTTTAACATTCATTGAAGTAAAACTCTTGCACACTTGCAGTCACACTGTAAATGACATTCTGGGCAGTGAGCTCGTTTGTAATTCTACAGATATTTTTATTCTTGTTTAATGTCGATTCACTCGCTAATGACATGTCAGAAACATGGTCACATGACTCAGCGTCTGCTGAGCATAACCATAACAGATTATAATCATTAGCTAATCACATTCTGGATATCAAGCGTGCTTGTAGTTTTAATATTAATGCAGCGGTATAAGGTGTATTGATTACTAAACGTTAAATAAGTGTGAGCACTTTTCTTGAAAAGATTAATGTACTGCTCTGGTAATGAATAAATATCGTGCTGCCTTTGAGGCGATTTTGTACATGAGCACGGTCACTAGCTAACAGAGACACCGGTACCTTGACTTTACACATCATCTTGTTGATGTTTCAGCAATTTGACATTAATGTGTAACCCTAAATCAAAGACTTCGCTATATGATGGTTTCCAAAAGAAATGTGCGTAGTGGCTTCAGATTACTCTCAAGTTTCCGATTCTTTTGCTTCCGTCCCTCTCTCCTAAATGAAACACTTGGTTGTACTTTCTCACATTATTATATTTCCTTAGTGTTTCATGAGTCTGATAGAGAGAGAGAGAGAGAGAGAGAGAGAGAGAGAGAGAGAGAGAGAGAAGCAGCCAGACACCGTCTGTCCCACGGCTGAAGAAAAGACTCCTCTCTACTGGCCAGACAGGGCGAGATGAGAAAACCACCAGGCAAACAAAAGAGATGACGTGGGTTTGTTTAATTAAACACTAAAACGCTGAACCAAATGTGGCCTGCCTTCATTCTTGGCTTCAAAAATTTGCATATCTGAATGTAAAGCGAGATCAGTTATTTGGTTCTGGAGATTTACAAATTTCAATAAAACTCTTATTAGATTGCAAACTGTTTCTCACTCAGCCTGGATGAAAAGAGAGAGAGAGAGAGAGAGAGAGAGAGAGAGAGAGAGAGAGAGAGAGAGAGAGCTGTCCACATATGCCCTATACTGGAAAGTTATCCCCAATTACCCACAATCTTGTGCAGATGTGACTGGTCAGACTGAGTTGGTTTTATCCCCTAATTTGTGCCGTGTGTTTCTGTAAGCTGGTGAATGTCTGTGGGTGTGCAGATGCCCTCCGTCTGATTTAGGATAACTGTAATCCTCCCTTCATCACCCACTGTAAGCTCATTAGATAAAAGCACATGATGTTTTATTTTTTTTATTTTATTACAAATGTTTTTCTAAGTATAAATATTTACCTTTAATGAATATTTACCTTTAAAACAAAAACAAAACTTTTTCTTAATCCCCAAAGAGGAGAAATGAAAACTAAAGTCTAAATCCTGAAGAAGTTCATGGAGGTCTTCACTATGTGTAATCCTTTGATCCACTGTAAAGTAAATCCTATTGGCTGTATTTTTCTGAATGTGCTGAAATGTCATGTCCACTCCTGTCACTCTGACAGAAAACCTTAATAGAAAGCGATGAGGTC